>NW_026683006.1:0-137649 GCF_027887145.1 Ammospiza caudacuta
CTTTGGGATGCCTTTGGCAGATGCAGTAAGCCTGGAACTCAGGGCTTCCTGGTTAAAAAATCCTTGCACTTGGCTGAGCCCTAACCCTAACCCTAGGCAGATAAATCAGCCTAGGTATAGGGATGGTGCCAAGGAAAAAGCTGTGAAAGCTGCCATGTTGTTGCACTTTTGTACTCCCCTTGGGATGCCTTTCACAGCTGCCGTGTGCCTGGAGCTCAGGGCTTCCTGGTTTAAAAAACCATGTCCCTAGCTGAGACTGGAGGCAGGTGATTCAGCCTAGGCTTAGCAATGGTGCCAATGAAAACGTGTGGAGGCAGCCATTTTCTGGCACTTTTGTGCTCCCCTTGGGATGCCTTTCACAGCTGCCGTGTGCCTGGAGCTCAGAGCTTGCTGGTTTAAAAAGCTCTACACCTAGGCGTAACCCTAACCCTAACCGTAACACTGGTCATTTAAATCAGCCTGGGTTTAGGAATTATCCCAATGGAAAAGCTGTGGAGACAGCCATGTTGTGGCACTTTTGCGCTCCCCTTGGGATGCCTTTCACAGCTGCAGTGTGCTTGGAGCACAGGGCTTCCTGGTGTAAAAAACCACAACTTTAGCCCAAACTGGAGGCTTCTAAATCAGCCTTCGTTTCGGGACGTCCCCAAGGAAAAAGCTGTGGAGGCAGGCATGTTGAGGCACTTCTGCGCTCTTCTTGGGTAGTCCTTCGCAGCTGCTGTGTTCTTGGAACTCAGGGCTTTCTGGTTAAAAGAACACTAACCCTAGGCCTAACTCAAACCTTAAGCCTAGGAAGGAAAATCAGCCTATGATTCGGGATGGTCTCATGGAAATAGCAGTGGAGGCAGCCAAGTTGTGTCACTTTTGCGCTCCCCTTGGGATGCCTTTAACAGCTGCAGTGTGCCTGGAGCACAGGGCTTCCTGGTTTTAAAAGTCCTACGCCTAAGCCTAACAGTAACCCTAGGAAGGTAAATCAGCCGGGTATTAGGGTTCTTCCTAAGGAAAAAGCTGTGAAAGCAGCCATGTTGTGGCACTTCTGCGCTCCCTTTGGGATGCCTTTGGCAGATGCAGTAAGCCTGGAACTCAGGGCTTCCTGGTTAAAAAATCCTTGCACTTGGCTGAGCCCTAACCCTAACCCTAGGCAGATAAATCAGCCTAGGTATAGGGATGGTGCCAAGGAAAAAGCTGTGAAAGCTGCCATGTTGTTGCACTTTTGTACTCCCCTTGGGATGCCTTTCACAGCTGCCGTGTGCCTGGAGCTCAGGGCTTCCTGGTTTAAAAAACCATGTCCCTAGCTGAGACTGGAGGCAGGTGATTCAGCCTAGGCTTAGCAATGGTGCCAATGAAAACGTGTGGAGGCAGCCATTTTCTGGCACTTTTGTGCTCCCCTTGGGATGCCTTTCGCAGCTGCCGTGTGCCTGGAGCTCAGAGCTTGCTGGTTTAAAAAGCTCTACACCTAGGCGTAACCCTAACCCTAACCGTAACACTGGTCATTTAAATCAGCCTGGGTTTAGGAATTATCCCAAGGGAAAAGCTGTGGAGACAGCCATGTTGTGGCACTTTTGCGCTCCCCTTGGGATGCCTTTCACAGCTGCAGTGTGCTTGGAGCACAGGGCTTCCTGGTTTAAAAAACCACAACTTTAGCCCAAACTGGAGGCTTCTAAATCAGCCTTCGTTTCGGGACGTCCCCAAGGAAAAAGCTGTGGAGGCAGGCATGTTGAGGCACTTCTGCGCTCTTCTTGGGTAGTCCTTCGCAGGTGCTGTGTTCTTGGAACTCAGGGCTTTCTGGTTAAAAGAACACTAACCCTAGGGCTAACTCAAACCTTAAGCCTAGGAAGGAAAATCAGCCTATGATTCGGGATGGTCTCATGGAAATAGCAGTGGAGGCAGCCAAGTTGGGTCACTTTTGCGCTCCCCTTGGGATGCCTTTAACAGCTGCAGTGTGCCTGGAGCACAGGGCTTCCTGGTTTTAAAAGTCCTACGCCTAAGCCTAACAGTAACCCTAGGAAGGTAAATCAGCCGGGTATTAGGGTTCTTCCTAAGGAAAAAGCTGTGAAAGCAGCCATGTTGTGGCACTTCTGCGCTCCCTTTGGGATGCCTTTGGCAGATGCAGTAAGCCTGGAACTCAGGGCTTCCTGCTTAAAAAAATCCTTGCCCTTGGCTGAGCCCTAACCCTAACCCTAGGCAGCTAAATCAGCCTAGGTATAGGGATGGTGCCAAGGAAAAAGCTGTGAAAGCTGCCATGTTGTTGCACTTTTGTACTCCCCTTGGGATGCCTTTCACAGCTGCCGTGTGCCTGGAGCTCAGGGCTTCCTGGTTTAAAAAACAATGTCCCTAGCTGAGACTGGAGGCAGGTGATTCAGCCTAGGCTTAGCAATGGTGCCAATGAAAACGTGTGGAGGCAGCCATTTTCTGGCACTTTTGTGCTCCCTTTGGGATGCATTTCGCAGCTGCCGTGTGCCTGGAGCTCAGAGCTTGCTGGTTTAAAAAGCTCTACACCTAGGCGTAACCCTAACCCTAACCGTAACACTGGTCATTTAAATCAGCCTGGGTTTAGGAATTATCCCAAGGGAAAAGCTGTGGAGACAGCCATGTTGTGGCACTTTTGCGCTCCCCTTGGGATGCCTTTCACAGCTGCAGTGTGCTTGGAGCACAGGGCTTCCTGCTTTAAAAAACCACAACTTTAGCCCAAACTGGAGGCTTCTAAATCAGCCTTCGTTTCGGGACGTCCCCAAGGAAAAAGCTGTGGAGGCAGGCATGTTGAGGCACTTCTGCGCTCTTCTTGGGTAGTCCTTCGCAGCTGCTGTGTTCTTGGAACTCAGGGCTTTCTGGTTAAAAGAACACTAACCCTAGGCCTAACTCAAACCTTAAGCCTAGGAAGGAAAATCAGCCTATGATTCGGGATGGTCTCATGGAAATAGCAGTGGAGGCAGCCAAGTTGGGTCACTTTTGCGCTCCCCTTGGGATGCCTTTAACAGCTGCAGTGTGCCTGGAGCACAGGGCTTCCTGGTTTTAAAAGTCCTAGGCCTAAGCCTAACAGTAACCCTAGGAAGGTAAATCAGCCGGGTATTAGGGTTCTTCCTAAGGAAAAAGCTGTGAAAGCAGCCATGTTGTGGACCTTCTGCGCTCCCTTTGGGATGCCTTTGGCAGATGCAGTAAGCCTGGAACTCAGGGCTTCCTGCTTAAAAAAATCCTAGCCCTAGGCTGAGCCCTAACCCTAACCCTAGGCAGATAAATCAGCCTAGGTAGAGGGATGGTGCCAAGGAAAAAGCTGTGAAAGCTGCCATGTTGTTGCACTTTTGTACTCCCCTTGGGATGCCTTTCACAGCTGCCGTGTGCCTGGAGCTCAGGGCTTCCTGGTTTAAAAAACCATGTCCCTAGCTGAGACTGGAGGCAGGTGATTCAGCCTAGGCTTAGCAATGGTGCCAATGAAAACGTGTGGAGGCAGCCATTTTCTGGCACTTTTGTGCTCCCCTTGGGATGCCTTTCGCAGCTGCCGTGTGCCTGGAGTTCAGAGCTTGCTGGTTTAAAAAGCTCTACACCTAGGCGTAACCCTAACCCTAACCGTAACACTGGTCATTTAAATCAGCCTGGGTTTAGGAATTATCCCAAGGGAAAAGCTGTGGAGACAGCCATGTTGTGGCACTTTTGCGCTCCCCTTGGGATGCCTTTCACAGCTGCAGTGTGCTTGGAGCACAGGGCTTCCTGGTTTAAAAACCCACAACTTTAGCCCAAACTGGAGGCTTCGAAATCAGCCTTCGTTTCGGGACGTCCCCAAGGAAAAAGCTGTGGAGGCAGGCATGTTGAGGCACTTCTGCGCTCTTCTTGGGTAGTCCTTCGCAGCTGCTGTGTTCTTGGAACTCAGGGCTTTCTGGTTAAAAGAACACTAACCCTAGGCCTAACTCAAACCTTAAGCCTAGGAAGGAAAATCAGCCTATGATTCGGGATGGTCTCATGGAAATAGCAGTGGAGGCAGCCAAGTTGTGTCACTTTTGCGCTCCCCTTGGGATGCCTTTAACAGCTGCAGTGTGCCTGGAGCACAGGGCTTCCTGGTTTTAAAAGTCCTAGGCCTAAGCCTAACAGTAACCCTAGGAAGGTAAATCAGCCGGGTATTAGGGTTCTTCCTAAGGAAAAAGCTGTGAAAGCAGCCATGTTGTGGCACTTCACCGCTCCCTTTGGGATGCCTTTGGCAGATGCAGTAAGCCTGGAACTCAGGGCTTCCTGGTTAAAAAATCCTTGCACTTGGCTGAGCCCTAACCCTAACCCTAGGCAGATAAATCAGCCTAGGTATAGGGATGGTGCCAAGGAAAAAGCTGTGAAAGCTGCCATGTTGTTGCACTTTTGTACTCCCCTTGGGATGCCTTTCACAGCTGCCGTGTGCCTGGAGCTCAGGGCTTCCTGGTTTAAAAAACCATGTCCCTAGCTGAGACTGGAGGCAGGTGATTCAGCCTAGGCTTAGCAATGGTGCCAATGAAAACGTGTGGAGGCAGCCATTTTCTGGCACTTTTGTGCTCCCCTTGGGATGCCTTTCGCAGCTGCCATGTGCCTGGAGCTCAGAGCTTGCTGGTTTAAAAAGCTCTACACCTAGGCGTAACCCTAACCCTAACCGTAACACTGGTCATTTAAATCAGCCTGGGTTTAGGAATTATCCCAAGGGAAAAGCTGTGGAGACAGCCATGTTGTGGCACTTTTGCGCTCCCCTTGGGATGCCTTTCACAGCTGCAGTGTGCTTGGAGCACAGGGCTTCCTGGTGTAAAAAACCACAACTTTAGCCCAAACTGGAGGCTTCTAAATCAGCCTTCGTTTCGGGACGTCCCCAAGGAAAAAGCTGTGGAGGCAGGCATGTTGAGGCACTTCTGCGCTCTTCTTGGGTAGTCCTTCGCAGCTGCTGTGTTCTTGGAACTCAGGGCTTTCTGGTTAAAAGAACACTAACCCTAGGCCTAACTCAAACCTTAAGCCTAGGAAGGAAAATCAGCCTATGATTCGGGATGGTCTCATGGAAATAGCAGTGGAGGCAGCCAAGTTGTGTCACTTTTGCGCTCCCCTTGGGATGCCTTTAACAGCTGCAGTGTGCCTGGAGCACAGGGCTTCCTGGTTTTAAAAGTCCTAGGCCTAAGCCTAACAGTAACCCTAGGAAGGTAAATCAGCCGGGTATTAGGGTTCTTCCTAAGGAAAAAGCTGTGAAAGCAGCCATGTTGTGGCACTTCACCGCTCCCTTTGGGATGCCTTTGGCAGATGCAGTAAGCCTGGAACTCAGGGCTTCCTGGTTAAAAAAATCCTTGCACTTGGCTGAGCCCTAACCCTAACCCTAGGCAGATAAATCAGCCTAGGTATAGGGATGGTGCCAAGGAAAAAGCTGTGAAAGCTGCCATGTTGTTGCACTTTTGTACTCCCCTTGGGATGCCTTTCACAGCTGCCGTGTGCCTGGAGCTCAGGGCTTCCTGGTTTAAAAAACAATGTCCCTAGCTGAGACTGGAGGCAGGTGATTCAGCCTAGGCTTAGCAATGGTGCCAATGAAAACGTGTGGAGGCAGCCATTTTCTGGCACTTTTGTGCTCCCCTTGGGATGCCTTTCGCAGCTGCCGTGTGCCTGGAGCTCAGAGCTTGCTGGTTTAAAAAGCTCTACACCTAGGCGTAACCCTAACCCTAACCGTAACACTGGTCATTTAAATCAGCCTGGGTTTAGGAATTATCCCAAGGGAAAAGCTGTGGAGACAGCCATGTTGTGGCAGTTTTGCGCTCCCCTTGGGATGCCTTTCACAGCTGCAGTGTGCTTGGAGCACAGGGCTTCCTGGTGTAAAAACCCACAACTTTAGCCCAAACTGGAGGCTTCTAAATCAGCCTTCGTTTCGGGACGTCCCCAAGGAAAAAGCTGTGGAGGCAGGCATGTTGAGGCACTTCTGCGCTCTTCTTGGGTAGTCCTTCGCAGCTGCTGTGTTCTTGGAACTCAGGGCTTTCTGGTTAAAAGAACACTAACCCTAGGCCTAACTCAAACCTTAAGCCTAGGAAGGAAAATCAGCCTATGATTCGGGATGGTCTCATGGAAATAGCAGTGGAGGCAGCCAAGTTGTGTCACTTTTGCGCTCCCCTTGGGATGCCTTTAACAGCTGCAGTGTGCCTGGAGCACAGGGCTTCCTGGTTTTAAAAGTCCTAGGCCTAAGCCTAACAGTAACCCTAGGAAGGTAAATCAGCCGGGTATTAGGGTTCTTCCTAAGGAAAAAGCTGTGAAAGCAGCCATGTTGTGGCACTTCTGCGCTCCCTTTGGGATGCCTTTGGCAGATGCAGTAAGCCTGGAACTCAGGGCTTCCTGGTTAAAAAATCCTAGCCCTAGGCTGAGCCCTAACCCTAACCCTACGCAGATAAATCAGCCTAGGTATAGGGATGGTGCCAAGGAAAAAGCTGTGAAAGCTGCCATGTTGTTGCACTTTTGTACTCCCCTTGGGATGCCTTTCACAGCTGCCGTGTGCCTGGAGCTCAGGGCTTCCTGGTTTAAAAAACAATGTCCCTAGCTGAGACTGGAGGCAGGTGATTCAGCCTAGGCTTACCAATGGTGCCAATGAAAACGTGTGGAGGCAGCCATTTTCTGGCACTTTTGTGCTCCCCTTGGGATGCCTTTCGCAGCTGCCGTGTGCCTGGAGCTCAGAGCTTGCTGGTTTAAAAAGCTCTACACCTAGGCGTAACCCTAACCCTAACCGTAACACTGGTCATTTAAATCAGCCTGGGTTTAGGAATTATCCCAAGGGAAAAGCTGTGGAGACAGCCATGTTGTGGCACTTTTGCGCTCCCCTTGGGATGCCTTTCACAGCTGCAGTGTGCTTGGAGCACAGGGCTTCCTGGTGTAAAAAACCACAACTTTAGCCCAAACTGGAGGCTTCTAAATCAGCCTTCGTTTCGGGACGTCCCAAGGAAAAAGCTGTGGAGGCAGGCATGTTGAGGCACTTCTGCGCTCTTCTTGGGTAGTCCTTCGCAGCTGCTGTGTTCTTGGAACTCAGGGCTTTCTGGTTAAAAGAACACTAACCCTAGGCCTAACTCAAACCTTAAGCCTAGGAAGGAAAATCAGCCTATGATTCGGGATGGTCTCATGGAAATAGCAGTGGAGGCAGCCAAGTTGTGTCACTTTTGCGCTCCCCTTGGGATGCCTTTAACAGCTGCAGTGTGCCTGGAGCACAGGGCTTCCTGGTTTTAAAAGTCCTAGGCCTAAGCCTAACAGTAACCCTAGGAAGGTAAATCAGCCGGGTATTAGGGTTCTTCCTAAGGAAAAAGCTGTGAAAGCAGCCATGTTGTGGACCTTCTGCGCTCCCTTTGGGATGCCTTTGGCAGATGCAGTAAGCCTGGAACTCAGGGCTTCCTGGTTAAAAAAATCCTTGCACTTGGCTGAGCCCTAACCCTAACCCTAGGCAGATAAATCAGCCTAGGTATAGGGATGGTGCCAAGGAAAAAGCTGTGAAAGCTGCCATGTTGTTGCACTTTTGTACTCCCCTTGGGATGCCTTTCACAGCTGCCGTGTGCCTGGAGCTCAGGGCTTCCTGGTTTAAAAAACCATGTCCCTAGCTGAGACTGGAGGCAGGTGATTCAGCCTAGGCTTAGCAATGGTGCCAATGAAAACGTGTGGAGGCAGCCATTTTCTGGCACTTTTGTGCTCCCTTTGGGATGCATTTCGCAGCTGCCGTGTGCCTGGAGCTCAGAGCTTGCTGGTTTAAAAAGCTCTACACCTAGGCGTAACCCTAACCCTAACCGTAACACTGGTCATTTAAATCAGCCTGGGTTTAGGAATTATCCCAAGGGAAAAGCTGTGGAGACAGCCATGTTGTGGCACTTTTGCGCTCCCCTTGGGATGCCTTTCACAGCTGCAGTGTGCTTGGAGCACAGGGCTTCCTGCTTTAAAAAACCACAACTTTAGCCCAAACTGGAGGCTTCTAAATCAGCCTTCGTTTCGGGACGTCCCCAAGGAAAAAGCTGTGGAGGCAGGCATGTTGAGGCACTTCTGCGCTCTTCTTGGGTAGTCCTTCGCAGCTGCTGTGTTCTTGGAACTCAGGGCTTTCTGGTTAAAAGAACACTAACCCTAGGGCTAACTCAAACCTTAAGCCTAGGAAGGAAAATCAGCCTATGATTCGGGATGGTCTCATGGAAATAGCAGTGGAGGCAGCCAAGTTGTGTCACTTTTGCGCTCCCCTTGGGATGCCTTTAACAGCTGCAGTGTGCCTGGAGCACAGGGCTTCCTGGTTTTAAAAGTCCTAGGCCTAAGCCTAACAGTAACCCTAGGAAGGTAAATCAGCCGGGTATTAGGGTTCTTCCTAAGGAAAAAGCTGTGAAAGCAGCCATGTTGTGGACCTTCTGCGCTCCCTTTGGGATGCCTTTGGCAGATGCAGTAAGCCTGGAACTCAGGGCTTCCTGCTTAAAAAAATCCTAGCCCTAGGCTGAGCCCTAACCCTAACCCTAGGCAGATAAATCAGCCTAGGTAGAGGGATGGTGCCAAGGAAAAAGCTGTGAAAGCTGCCATGTTGTTGCACTTTTGTACTCCCCTTGGGATGCCTTTCACAGCTGCCGTGTGCCTGGAGCTCAGGGCTTCCTGGTTTAAAAAACCATGTCCCTAGCTGAGACTGGAGGCAGGTGATTCAGCCTAGGCTTAGCAATGGTGCCAATGAAAACGTGTGGAGGCAGCCATTTTCTGGCACTTTTGTGCTCCCCTTGGGATGCCTTTCGCAGCTGCCGTGTGCCTGGAGTTCAGAGCTTGCTGGTTTAAAAAGCTCTACACCTAGGCGTAACCCTAACCCTAACCGTAACACTGGTCATTTAAATCAGCCTGGGTTTAGGAATTATCCCAAGGGAAAAGCTGTGGAGACAGCCATGTTGTGGCACTTTTGCGCTCCCCTTGGGATGCCTTTCACAGCTGCAGTGTGCTTGGAGCACAGGGCTTCCTGGTTTAAAAACCCACAACTTTAGCCCAAACTGGAGGCTTCGAAATCAGCCTTCGTTTCGGGACGTCCCCAAGGAAAAAGCTGTGGAGGCAGGCATGTTGAGGCACTTCTGCGCTCTTCTTGGGTAGTCCTTCGCAGCTGCTGTGTTCTTGGAACTCAGGGCTTTCTGGTTAAAAGAACACTAACCCTAGGCCTAACTCAAACCTTAAGCCTAGGAAGGAAAATCAGCCTATGATTCGGGATGGTCTCATGGAAATAGCAGTGGAGGCAGCCAAGTTGTGTCACTTTTGCGCTCCCCTTGGGATGCCTTTAACAGCTGCAGTGTGCCTGGAGCACAGGGCTTCCTGGTTTTAAAAGTCCTAGGCCTAAGCCTAACAGTAACCCTAGGAAGGTAAATCAGCCGGGTATTAGGGTTCTTCCTAAGGAAAAAGCTGTGAAAGCAGCCATGTTGTGGCACTTCTGCGCTCCCTTTGGGATGCCTTTGGCAGATGCAGTAAGCCTGGAACTCAGGGCTTCCTGGTTAAAAAATCCTTGCACTTGGCTGAGCCCTAACCCTAACCCTAGGCAGATAAATCAGCCTAGGTATAGGGATGGTGCCAAGGAAAAAGCTGTGAAAGCTGCCATGTTGTTGCACTTTTGTACTCCCCTTGGGATGCCTTTCACAGCTGCCGTGTGCCTGGAGCTCAGGGCTTCCTGGTTTAAAAAACCATGTCCCTAGCTGAGACTGGAGGCAGGTGATTCAGCCTAGGCTTAGCAATGGTGCCAATGAAAACGTGTGGAGGCAGCCATTTTCTGGCACTTTTGTGCTCCCCTTGGGATGCCTTTCGCAGCTGCCATGTGCCTGGAGCTCAGAGCTTGCTGGTTTAAAAAGCTCTACACCTAGGCGTAACCCTAACCCTAACCGTAACACTGGTCATTTAAATCAGCCTGGGTTTAGGAATTATCCCAAGGGAAAAGCTGTGGAGACAGCCATGTTGTGGCACTTTTGCGCTCCCCTTGGGATGCCTTTCACAGCTGCAGTGTGCTTGGAGCACAGGGCTTCCTGGTGTAAAAAACCACAACTTTAGCCCAAACTGGAGGCTTCTAAATCAGCCTTCGTTTCGGGACGTCCCCAAGGAAAAAGCTGTGGAGGCAGGCATGTTGAGGCACTTCTGCGCTCTTCTTGGGTAGTCCTTCGCAGCTGCTGTGTTCTTGGAACTCAGGGCTTTCTGGTTAAAAGAACACTAACCCTAGGCCTAACTCAAACCTTAAGCCTAGGAAGGAAAATCAGCCTATGATTCGGGATGGTCTCATGGAAATAGCAGTGGAGGCAGCCAAGTTGTGTCACTTTTGCGCTCCCCTTGGGATGCCTTTAACAGCTGCAGTGTGCCTGGAGCACAGGGCTTCCTGGTTTTAAAAGTCCTAGGCCTAAGCCTAACAGTAACCCTAGGAAGGTAAATCAGCCGGGTATTAGGGTTCTTCCTAAGGAAAAAGCTGTGAAAGCAGCCATGTTGTGGCACTTCACCGCTCCCTTTGGGATGCCTTTGGCAGATGCAGTAAGCCTGGAACTCAGGGCTTCCTGCTTAAAAAAATCCTTGCCCTTGGCTGAGCCCTAACCCTAACCCTAGGCAGATAAATCAGCCTAGGTATAGGGATGGTGCCAAGGAAAAAGCTGTGAAAGCTGCCATGTTGTTGCACTTTTGTACTCCCCTTGGGATGCCTTTCACAGCTGCCGTGTGCCTGGAGCTCAGGGCTTCCTGGTTTAAAAAACAATGTCCCTAGCTGAGACTGGAGGCAGGTGATTCAGCCTAGGCTTAGCAATGGTGCCAATGAAAACGTGTGGAGGCAGCCATTTTCTGGCACTTTTGTGCTCCCCTTGGGATGCCTTTCGCAGCTGCCGTGTGCCTGGAGCTCAGAGCTTGCTGGTTTAAAAAGCTCTACACCTAGGCGTAACCCTAACCCTAACCGTAACACTGGTCATTTAAATCAGCCTGGGTTTAGGAATTATCCCAAGGGAAAAGCTGTGGAGACAGCCATGTTGTGGCACTTTTGCGCTCCCCTTGGGATGCCTTTCACAGCTGCAGTGTGCTTGGAGCACAGGGCTTCCTGGTGTAAAAAACCACAACTTTAGCCCAAACTGGAGGCTTCTAAATCAGCCTTCGTTTCGGGACGTCCCCAAGGAAAAAGCTGTGGAGGCAGGCATGTTGAGGCACTTCTGCGCTCTTCTTGGGTAGTCCTTCGCAGCTGCTGTGTTCTTGGAACTCAGGGCTTTCTGGTTAAAAGAACACTAACCCTAGGCCTAACTCAAACCTTAAGCCTAGGAAGGAAAATCAGCCTATGATTCGGGATGGTCTCATGGAAATAGCAGTGGAGGCAGCCAAGTTGTGTCACTTTTGCGCTCCCCTTGGGATGCCTTTAACAGCTGCAGTGTGCCTGGAGCACAGGGCTTCCTGGTTTTAAAAGTCCTAGGCCTAAGCCTAACAGTAACCCTAGGAAGGTAAATCAGCCGGGTATTAGGGTTCTTCCTAAGGAAAAAGCTGTGAAAGCAGCCATGTTGTGGCACTTCTGCGCTCCCTTTGGGATGCCTTTGGCAGATGCAGTAAGCCTGGAACTCAGGGCTTCCTGGTTAAAAAATCCTAGCCCTAGGCTGAGCCCTAACCCTAACCCTACGCAGATAAATCAGCCTAGGTATAGGGATGGTGCCAAGGAAAAAGCTGTGAAAGCTGCCATGTTGTTGCACTTTTGTACTCCCCTTGGGATGCCTTTCACAGCTGCCGTGTGCCTGGAGCTCAGGGCTTCCTGGTTTAAAAAACAATGTCCCTAGCTGAGACTGGAGGCAGGTGATTCAGCCTAGGCTTACCAATGGTGCCAATGAAAACGTGTGGAGGCAGCCATTTTCTGGCACTTTTGTGCTCCCCTTGGGATGCCTTTCGCAGCTGCCGTGTGCCTGGAGCTCAGAGCTTGCTGGTTTAAAAAGCTCTACACCTAGGCGTAACCCTAACCCTAACCGTAACACTGGTCATTTAAATCAGCCTGGGTTTAGGAATTATCCCAAGGGAAAAGCTGTGGAGACAGCCATGTTGTGGCACTTTTGCGCTCCCCTTGGGATGCCTTTCACAGCTGCAGTGTGCTTGGAGCACAGGGCTTCCTGGTGTAAAAAACCACAACTTTAGCCCAAACTGGAGGCTTCGAAATCAGCCTTCGTTTCGGGACGTCCCCAAGGAAAAAGCTGTGGAGGCAGGCATGTTGAGGCACTTCTGCGCTCTTCTTGGGTAGTCCTTCGCAGCTGCTGTGTTCTTGGAACTCAGGGCTTTCTGGTTAAAAGAACACTAACCCTAGGCCTAACTCAAACCTTAAGCCTAGGAAGGAAAATCAGCCTATGATTCGGGATGGTCTCATGGAAATAGCAGTGGAGGCAGCCAAGTTGTGTCACTTTTGCGCTCCCCTTGGGATGCCTTTAACAGCTGCAGTGTGCCTGGAGCACAGGGCTTCCTGGTTTTAAAAGTCCTAGGCCTAAGCCTAACAGTAACCCTAGGAAGGTAAATCAGCCGGGTATTAGGGTTCTTCCTAAGGAAAAAGCTGTGAAAGCAGCCATGTTGTGGCACTTCTGCGCTCCCTTTGGGATGCCTTTGGCAGATGCAGTAAGCCTGGAACTCAGGGCTTCCTGGTTAAAAAATCCTTGCACTTGGCTGAGCCCTAACCCTAACCCTAGGCAGATAAATCAGCCTAGGTATAGGGATGGTGCCAAGGAAAAAGCTGTGAAAGCTGCCATGTTGTTGCACTTTTGTACTCCCCTTGGGATGCCTTTCACAGCTGCCGTGTGCCTGGAGCTCAGGGCTTCCTGGTTTAAAAAACCATGTCCCTAGCTGAGACTGGAGGCAGGTGATTCAGCCTAGGCTTAGCAATGGTGCCAATGAAAACGTGTGGAGGCAGCCATTTTCTGGCACTTTTGTGCTCCCCTTGGGATGCCTTTCACAGCTGCCGTGTGCCTGGAGCTCAGAGCTTGCTGGTTTAAAAAGCTCTACACCTAGGCGTAACCCTAACCCTAACCGTAACACTGGTCATTTAAATCAGCCTGGGTTTAGGAATTATCCCAATGGAAAAGCTGTGGAGACAGCCATGTTGTGGCACTTTTGCGCTCCCCTTGGGATGCCTTTCACAGCTGCAGTGTGCTTGGAGCACAGGGCTTCCTGGTGTAAAAAACCACAACTTTAGCCCAAACTGGAGGCTTCTAAATCAGCCTTCGTTTCGGGACGTCCCCAAGGAAAAAGCTGTGGAGGCAGGCATGTTGAGGCACTTCTGCGCTCTTCTTGGGTAGTCCTTCGCAGCTGCTGTGTTCTTGGAACTCAGGGCTTTCTGGTTAAAAGAACACTAACCCTAGGCCTAACTCAAACCTTAAGCCTAGGAAGGAAAATCAGCCTATGATTCGGGATGGTCTCATGGAAATAGCAGTGGAGGCAGCCAAGTTGTGTCACTTTTGCGCTCCCCTTGGGATGCCTTTAACAGCTGCAGTGTGCCTGGAGCACAGGGCTTCCTGGTTTTAAAAGTCCTAGGCCTAAGCCTAACAGTAACCCTAGGAAGGTAAATCAGCCGGGTATTAGGGTTCTTCCTAAGGAAAAAGCTGTGAAAGCAGCCATGTTGTGGCACTTCTGCGCTCCCTTTGGGATGCCTTTGGCAGATGCAGTAAGCCTGGAACTCAGGGCTTCCTGGTTAAAAAATCCTTGCACTTGGCTGAGCCCTAACCCTAACCCTAGGCAGATAAATCAGCCTAGGTATAGGGATGGTGCCAAGGAAAAAGCTGTGAAAGCTGCCATGTTGTTGCACTTTTGTACTCCCCTTGGGATGCCTTTCACAGCTGCCGTGTGCCTGGAGCTCAGGGCTTCCTGGTTTAAAAAACCGTGTCCCTAGCTGAGACTGGAGGCAGGTGATTCAGCCTAGGCTTAGCAATGGTGCCAATGAAAACGTGTGGAGGCAGCCATTTTCTGGCACTTTTGTGCTCCCCTTGGGATGCCTTTCGCAGCTGCCGTGTGCCTGGAGCTCAGAGCTTGCTGGTTTAAAAAGCTCTACACCTAGGCGTAACCCTAACCCTAACCGTAACACTGGTCATTTAAATCAGCCTGGGTTTAGGAATTATCCCAAGGGAAAAGCTGTGGAGACAGCCATGTTGTGGCACTTTTGCGCTCCCCTTGGGATGCCTTTCACAGCTGCAGTGTGCTTGGAGCACAGGGCTTCCTGGTTTAAAAAACCACAACTTTAGCCCAAACTGGAGGCTTCTAAATCAGCCTTCGTTTCGGGACGTCCCCAAGGAAAAAGCTGTGGAGGCAGGCATGTTGAGGCACTTCTGCGCTCTTCTTGGGTAGTCCTTCGCAGGTGCTGTGTTCTTGGAACTCAGGGCTTTCTGGTTAAAAGAACACTAACCCTAGGGCTAACTCAAACCTTAAGCCTAGGAAGGAAAATCAGCCTATGATTCGGGATGGTCTCATGGAAATAGCAGTGGAGGCAGCCAAGTTGTGTCACTTTTGCGCTCCCCTTGGGATGCCTTTAACAGCTGCAGTGTGCCTGGAGCACAGGGCTTCCTGGTTTTAAAAGTCCTAGGCCTAAGCCTAACAGTAACCCTAGGAAGGTAAATCAGCCGGGTATTAGGGTTCTTCCTAAGGAAAAAGCTGTGAAAGCAGCCATGTTGTGGCACTTCTGCGCTCCCTTTGGGATGCCTTTGGCAGATGCAGTAAGCCTGGAACTCAGGGCTTCCTGCTTAAAAAAATCCTTGCCCTTGGCTGAGCCCTAACCCTAACCCTAGGCAGCTAAATCAGCCTAGGTATAGGGATGGTGCCAAGGAAAAAGCTGTGAAAGCTGCCATGTTGTTGCACTTTTGTACTCCCCTTGGGATGCCTTTCACAGCTGCCGTGTGCCTGGAGCTCAGGGCTTCCTGGTTTAAAAAACAATGTCCCTAGCTGAGACTGGAGGCAGGTGATTCAGCCTAGGCTTAGCAATGGTGCCAATGAAAACGTGTGGAGGCAGCCATTTTCTGGCACTTTTGTGCTCCCTTGGGGATGCATTTCGCAGCTGCCGTGTGCCTGGAGCTCAGAGCTTGCTGGTTTAAAAAGCTCTACACCTAGGCGTAACCCTAACCCTAACCGTAACACTGGTCATTTAAATCAGCCTGGGTTTAGGAATTATCCCAAGGGAAAAGCTGTGGAGACAGCCATGTTGTGGCACTTTTGCGCTCCCCTTGGGATGCCTTTCACAGCTGCAGTGTGCTTGGAGCACAGGGCTTCCTGCTTTAAAAAACCACAACTTTAGCCCAAACTGGAGGCTTCTAAATCAGCCTTCGTTTCGGGACGTCCCCAAGGAAAAAGCTGTGGAGGCAGGCATGTTGAGGCACTTCTGCGCTCTTCTTGGGTAGTCCTTCGCAGCTGCTGTGTTCTTGGAACTCAGGGCTTTCTGGTTAAAAGAACACTAACCCTAGGCCTAACTCAAACCTTAAGCCTAGGAAGGAAAATCAGCCTATGATTCGGGATGGTCTCATGGAAATAGCAGTGGAGGCAGCCAAGTTGTGTCACTTTTGCGCTCCCCTTGGGATGCCTTTAACAGCTGCAGTGTGCCTGGAGCACAGGGCTTCCTGGTTTTAAAAGTCCTAGGCCTAAGCCTAACAGTAACCCTAGGAAGGTAAATCAGCCGGGTATTAGGGTTCTTCCTAAGGAAAAAGCTGTGAAAGCAGCCATGTTGTGGACCTTCTGCGCTCCCTTTGGGATGCCTTTGGCAGATGCAGTAAGCCTGGAACTCAGGGCTTCCTGCTTAAAAAAATCCTAGCCCTAGGCTGAGCCCTAACCCTAACCCTAGGCAGATAAATCAGCCTAGGTAGAGGGATGGTGCCAAGGAAAAAGCTGTGAAAGCTGCCATGTTGTTGCACTTTTGTACTCCCCTTGGGATGCCTTTCACAGCTGCCGTGTGCCTGGAGCTCAGGGCTTCCTGGTTTAAAAAACCATGTCCCTAGCTGAGACTGGAGGCAGGTGATTCAGCCTAGGCTTAGCAATGGTGCCAATGAAAACGTGTGGAGGCAGCCATTTTCTGGCACTTTTGTGCTCCCCTTGGGATGCCTTTCGCAGCTGCCGTGTGCCTGGAGCTCAGAGCTTGCTGGTTTAAAAAGCTCTACACCTAGGCGTAACCCTAACCCTAACCGTAACACTGGTCATTTAAATCAGCCTGGGTTTAGGAATTATCCCAAGGGAAAAGCTGTGGAGACAGCCATGTTGTGGCACTTTTGCGCTCCCCTTGGGATGCCTTTCACAGCTGCAGTGTGCTTGGAGCACAGGGCTTCCTGGTTTAAAAACCCACAATTTTAGCCCAAACTGGAGGCTTCGAAATCAGCCTTCGTTTCGGGACGTCCCCAAGGAAAAAGCTGTGGAGGCAGGCATGTTGAGGCACTTCTGCGCTCTTCTTGGGTAGTCCTTCGCAGCTGCTGTGTTCTTGGAACTCAGGGCTTTCTGGTTAAAAGAACACTAACCCTAGGCCTAACTCAAACCTTAAGCCTAGGAAGGAAAATCAGCCTATGATTCGGGATGGTCTCATGGAAATAGCAGTGGAGGCAGCCAAGTTGTGTCACTTTTGCGCTCCCCTTGGGATGCCTTTAACAGCTGCAGTGTGCCTGGAGCACAGGGCTTCCTGGTTTTAAAAGTCCTAGGCCTAAGCCTAACAGTAACCCTAGGAAGGTAAATCAGCCGGGTATTAGGGTTCTTCCTAAGGAAAAAGCTGTGAAAGCAGCCATGTTGTGGCACTTCTGCGCTCCCTTTGGGATGCCTTTGGCAGATGCAGTAAGCCTGGAACTCAGGGCTTCCTGGTTAAAAAATCCTTGCACTTGGCTGAGCCCTAACCCTAACCCTAGGCAGATAAATCAGCCTAGGTATAGGGATGGTGCCAAGGAAAAAGCTGTGAAAGCTGCCATGTTGTTGCACTTTTGTACTCCCCTTGGGATGCCTTTCACAGCTGCCGTGTGCCTGGAGCTCAGGGCTTCCTGGTTTAAAAAACAATGTCCCTAGCTGAGACTGGAGGCAGGTGATTCAGCCTAGGCTTAGCAATGGTGCCAATGAAAACGTGTGGAGGCAGCCATTTTCTGGCACTTTTGTGCTCCCCTTGGGATGCCTTTCGCAGCTGCCGTGTGCCTGGAGCTCAGAGCTTGCTGGTTTAAAAAGCTCTACACCTAGGCGTAACCCTAACCCTAACCGTAACACTGGTCATTTAAATCAGCCTGGGTTTAGGAATTATCCCAAGGGAAAAGCTGTGGAGACAGCCATGTTGTGGCACTTTTGCGCTCCCCTTGGGATGCCTTTCACAGCTGCAGTGTGCTTGGAGCACAGGGCTTCCTGGTTTAAAAAACCACAACTTTAGCCCAAACTGGAGGCTTCTAAATCAGCCTTCGTTTCGGGACGTCCCCAAGGAAAAAGCTGTGGAGGCAGGCATGTTGAGGCACTTCTGCGCTCTTCTTGGGTAGTCCTTCGCAGCTGCTGTGTTCTTGGAACTCAGGGCTTTCTGGTTAAAAGAACACTAACCCTAGGCCTAACTCAAACCTTAAGCCTAGGAAGGAAAATCAGCCTATGATTCGGGATGGTCTCATGGAAATAGCAGTGGAGGCAGCCAAGTTGTGTCACTTTTGCGCTCCCCTTGGGATGCCTTTAACAGCTGCAGTGTGCCTGGAGCACAGGGCTTCCTGGTTTTAAAAGTCCTAGGCCTAAGCCTAACAGTAACCCTAGGAAGGTAAATCAGCCGGGTATTAGGGTTCTTCCTAAGGAAAAAGCTGTGAAAGCAGCCATGTTGTGGCACTTCACCGCTCCCTTTGGGATGCCTTTGGCAGATGCAGTAAGCCTGGAACTCAGGGCTTCCTGCTTAAAAAAATCCTTGCCCTTGGCTGAGCCCTAACCCTAACCCTAGGCAGATAAATCAGCCTAGGTATAGGGATGGTGCCAAGGAAAAAGCTGTGAAAGCTGCCATGTTGTTGCACTTTTGTACTCCCCTTGGGATGCCTTTCACAGCTGCCGTGTGCCTGGAGCTCAGGGCTTCCTGGTTTAAAAAACAATGTCCCTAGCTGAGACTGGAGGCAGGTGATTCAGCCTAGGCTTAGCAATGGTGCCAATGAAAACGTGTGGAGGCAGCCATTTTCTAGCACTTTTGTGCTCCCCTTGGGATGCCTTTCACAGCTGCCGTGTGCCTGGAGCTCAGAGCTTGCTGGTTTAAAAAGCTCTACACCTAGGCGTAACCCTAACCCTAACCGTAACACTGGTCATTTAAATCAGCCTGGGTTTAGGAATTATCCCAAGGGAAAAGCTGTGGAGACAGCCATGTTGTGGCACTTTTGCGCTCCCCTTGGGATGCCTTTCACAGCTGCAGTGTGCTTGGAGCACAGGGCTTCCTGGTGTAAAAAACCACAACTTTAGCCCAAACTGGAGGCTTCTAAATCAGCCTTCGTTTCGGGACGTCCCCAAGGAAAAAGCTGTGCAGGCAGGCATGTTGAGGCACTTCTGCGCTCTTCTTGGGTAGTCCTTCGCAGCTGCTGTGTTCTTGGAACTCAGGGCTTTCTGGTTAAAAGAACACTAACCCTAGGCCTAACTCAAACCTTAAGCCTAGGAAGGAAAATCAGCCTATGATTCGGGATGGTCTCATGGAAATAGCAGTGGAGGCAGCCAAGTTGTGTCACTTTTGCGCTCCCCTTGGGATGCCTTTAACAGCTGCAGTGTGCCTGGAGCACAGGGCTTCCTGGTTTTAAAAGTCCTAGGCCTAAGCCTAACAGTAACCCTAGGAAGGTAAATCAGCCGGGTATTAGGGTTCTTCCTAAGGAAAAAGCTGTGAAAGCAGCCATGTTGTGGCACTTCTGCGCTCCCTTTGGGATGCCTTTGGCAGATGCAGTAAGCCTGGAACTCAGGGCTTCCTGCTTAAAAAAATCCTTGCCCTTGGCTGAGCCCTAACCCTAACCCTAGGCAGCTAAATCAGCCTAGGTATAGGGATGGTGCCAAGGAAAAAGCTGTGAAAGCTGCCATGTTGTTGCACTTTTGTACTCCCCTTGGGATGCCTTTCACAGCTGCCGTGTGCCTGGAGCTCAGGGCTTCCTGGTTTAAAAAACAATGTCCCTAGCTGAGACTGGAGGCAGGTGATTCAGCCTAGGCTTAGCAATGGTGCCAATGAAAACGTGTGGAGGCAGCCATTTTCTGGCACTTTTGTGCTCCCCTTGGGATGCATTTCGCAGCTGCCGTGTGCCTGGAGCTCAGAGCTTGCTGGTTTAAAAAGCTCTACACCTAGGCGTAACCCTAACCCTAACCGTAACACTGGTCATTTAAATCAGCCTGGGTTTAGGAATTATCCCAAGGGAAAAGCTGTGGAGACAGCCATGTTGTGGCACTTTTGCGCTCCCCTTGGGATGCCTTTCACAGCTGCAGTGTGCTTGGAGCACAGGGCTTCCTGGTGTAAAAAACCACAACTTTAGCCCAAACTGGAGGCTTCTAAATCAGCCTTCGTTTCGGGACGTCCCCAAGGAAAAAGCTGTGGAGGCAGGCATGTTGAGGCACTTCTGCGCTCTTCTTGGGTAGTCCTTCGCAGCTGCTGTGTTCTTGGAACTCAGGGCTTTCTGGTTAAAAGAACACTAACCCTAGGCCTAACTCAAACCTTAAGCCTAGGAAGGAAAATCAGCCTATGATTCGGGATGGTCTCATGGAAATAGCAGTGGAGGCAGCCAAGTTGTGTCACTTTTGCGCTCCCCTTGGGATGCCTTTAACAGCTGCAGTGTGCCTGGAGCACAGGGCTTCCTGGTTTTAAAAGTCCTAGGCCTAAGCCTAACAGTAACCCTAGGAAGGTAAATCAGCCGGGTATTAGGGTTCTTCCTAAGGAAAAAGCTGTGAAAGCAGCCATGTTGTGGCACTTCTGCGCTCCCTTTGGGATGCCTTTGGCAGATGCAGTAAGCCTGGAACTCAGGGCTTCCTGCTTAAAAAAATCCTAACCCTAGGCTGAGCCCTAACCCTAACCCTAGGCAGATAAATCAGCCTAGGTAGAGGGATGGTGCCAAGGAAAAAGCTGTGAAAGCTGCCATGTTGTTGCACTTTTGTACTCCCCTTGGGATGCCTTTCACAGCTGCCGTGTGCCTGGAGCTCAGGGCTTCCTGGTTTAAAAAACCATGTCCCTAGCTGAGACTGGAGGCAGGTGATTCAGCCTAGGCTTAGCAATGGTGCCAATGAAAACGTGTGGAGGCAGCCATTTTCTGGCACTTTTGTGCTCCCCTTGGGATGCCTTTCGCAGCTGACGTGTGCCTGGAGCTCAGAGCTTGCTGGTTTAAAAAGCTCTACACCTAGGCTTAACCCTAACCCTAACCGTAACACTGGTCATTTAAATCAGCCTGGGTTTAGGAATTATCCCAAGGGAAAAGCTGTGGAGACAGCCATGTTGTGGCACTTTTGCGCTCCCCTTGGGATGCCTTTCACAGCTGCAGTGTGCTTGGAGCACAGGGCTTCCTGGTTTAAAAAACCACAACTTTAGCCCAAACTGGAGGCTTCGAAATCAGCCTTCGTTTCGGGACGTCCCCAAGGAAAAAGCTGTGGAGGCAGGCATGTTGAGGCACTTCTGCGCTCTTCTTGGGTAGTCCTTCGCAGCTGCTGTGTTCTTGGAACTCAGGGCTTTCTGGTTAAAAGAACACTAACCCTAGGCCTAACTCAAACCTTAAGCCTAGGAAGGAAAATCAGCCTATGATTCGGGATGGTCTCATGGAAATAGCAGTGGAGGCAGCCAAGTTGTGTCACTTTTGCGCTCCCCTTGGGATGCCTTTAACAGCTGCAGTGTGCCTGGAGCACAGGGCTTCCTGGTTTTAAAAGTCCTAGGCCTAAGCCTAACAGTAACCCTAGGAAGGTAAATCAGCCGGGTATTAGGGTTCTTCCTAAGGAAAAAGCTGTGAAAGCAGCCATGTTGTGGCACTTCTGCGCTCCCTTTGGGATGCCTTTGGCAGATGCAGTAAGCCTGGAACTCAGGGCTTCCTGCTTAAAAAAATCCTTGCCCTTGGCTGAGCCCTAACCCTAACCCTAGGCAGCTAAATCAGCCTAGGTATAGGGATGGTGCCAAGGAAAAAGCTGTGAAAGCTGCCATGTTGTTGCACTTTTGTACTCCCCTTGGGATGCCTTTCACAGCTGCCGTGTGCCTGGAGCTCAGGGCTTCCTGGTTTAAAAAACAATGTCCCTAGCTGAGACTGGAGGCAGGTGATTCAGCCTAGGCTTAGCAATGGTGCCAATGAAAACGTGTGGAGGCAGCCATTTTCTGGCACTTTTGTGCTCCCCTTGGGATGCCTTTCGCAGCTGCCGTGTGCCTGGAGCTCAGAGCTTGCTGGTTTAAAAAGCTCTACACCTAGGCGTAACCCTAACCCTAACCGTAACACTGGTCATTTAAATCAGCCTGGGTTTAGGAATTATCCCAAGGGAAAAGCTGTGGAGACAGCCATGTTGTGGCACTTTTGCGCTCCCCTTGGGATGCCTTTCACAGCTGCAGTGTGCTTGGAGCACAGGGCTTCCTGGTTTAAAAAACCACAACTTTAGCCCAAACTGGAGGCTTCTAAATCAGCCTTCGTTTCGGGACGTCCCCAAGGAAAAAGCTGTGGAGGCAGGCATGTTGAGGCACTTCTGCGCTCTTCTTGGGTAGTCCTTCGCAGCTGCTGTGTTCTTGGAACTCAGGGCTTTCTGGTTAAAAGAACACTAACCCTAGGCCTAACTCAAACCTTAAGCCTAGGAAGGAAAATCAGCCTATGATTCGGGATGGTCTCATGGAAATAGCAGTGGAGGCAGCCAAGTTGTGTCACTTTTGCGCTCCCCTTGGGATGCCTTTAACAGCTGCAGTGTGCCTGGAGCACAGGGCTTCCTGGTTTTAAAAGTCCTAGGCCTAAGCCTAACAGTAACCCTAGGAAGGTAAATCAGCCGGGTATTAGGGTTCTTCCTAAGGAAAAAGCTGTGAAAGCAGCCATGTTGTGGCACTTCACCGCTCCCTTTGGGATGCCTTTGGCAGATGCAGTAAGCCTGGAACTCAGGGCTTCCTGCTTAAAAAAATCCTTGCCCTTGGCTGAGCCCTAACCCTAACCCTAGGCAGATAAATCAGCCTAGGTATAGGGATGGTGCCAAGGAAAAAGCTGTGAAAGCTGCCATGTTGTTGCACTTTTGTACTCCCCTTGGGATGCCTTTCACAGCTGCCGTGTGCCTGGAGCTCAGGGCTTCCTGGTTTAAAAAACAATGTCCCTAGCTGAGACTGGAGGCAGGTGATTCAGCCTAGGCTTAGCAATGGTGCCAATGAAAACGTGTGGAGGCAGCCATTTTCTAGCACTTTTGTGCTCCCCTTGGGATGCCTTTCACAGCTGCCGTGTGCCTGGAGCTCAGAGCTTGCTGGTTTAAAAAGCTCTACACCTAGGCGTAACCCTAACCCTAACCGTAACACTGGTCATTTAAATCAGCCTGGGTTTAGGAATTATCCCAAGGGAAAAGCTGTGGAGACAGCCATGTTGTGGCACTTTTGCGCTCCCCTTGGGATGCCTTTCACAGCTGCAGTGTGCTTGGAGCACAGGGCTTCCTGGTTTAAAAAACCACAACTTTAGCCCAAACTGGAGGCTTCTAAATCAGCCTTCGTTTCGGGACGTCCCCAAGGAAAAAGCTGTGCAGGCAGGCATGTTGAGGCACTTCTGCGCTCTTCTTGGGTAGTCCTTCGCAGCTGCTGTGTTCTTGGAACTCAGGGCTTTCTGGTTAAAAGAACACTAACCCTAGGCCTAACTCAAACCTTAAGCCTAGGAAGGAAAATCAGCCTATGATTCGGGATGGTCTCATGGAAATAGCAGTGGAGGCAGCCAAGTTGTGTCACTTTTGCGCTCCCCTTGGGATGCCTTTAACAGCTGCAGTGTGCCTGGAGCACAGGGCTTCCTGGTTTTAAAAGTCCTAGGCCTAAGCCTAACAGTAACCCTAGGAAGGTAAATCAGCCGGGTATTAGGGTTCTTCCTAAGGAAAAAGCTGTGAAAGCAGCCATGTTGTGGCACTTCTGCGCTCCCTTTGGGATGCCTTTGGCAGATGCAGTAAGCCTGGAACTCAGGGCTTCCTGCTTAAAAAAATCCTTGCCCTTGGCTGAGCCCTAACCCTAACCCTAGGCAGCTAAATCAGCCTAGGTATAGGGATGGTGCCAAGGAAAAAGCTGTGAAAGCTGCCATGTTGTTGCACTTTTGTACTCCCCTTGGGATGCCTTTCACAGCTGCCGTGTGCCTGGAGCTCAGGGCTTCCTGGTTTAAAAAACAATGTCCCTAGCTGAGACTGGAGGCAGGTGATTCAGCCTAGGCTTAGCAATGGTGCCAATGAAAACGTGTGGAGGCAGCCATTTTCTGGCACTTTTGTGCTCCCCTTGGGATGCATTTCGCAGCTGCCGTGTGCCTGGAGCTCAGAGCTTGCTGGTTTAAAAAGCTCTACACCTAGGCGTAACCCTAACCCTAACCGTAACACTGGTCATTTAAATCAGCCTGGGTTTAGGAATTATCCCAAGGGAAAAGCTGTGGAGACAGCCATGTTGTGGCACTTTTGCGCTCCCCTTGGGATGCCTTTCACAGCTGCAGTGTGCTTGGAGCACAGGGCTTCCTGGTGTAAAAAACCACAACTTTAGCCCAAACTGGAGGCTTCTAAATCAGCCTTCGTTTCGGGACGTCCCCAAGGAAAAAGCTGTGGAGGCAGGCATGTTGAGGCACTTCTGCGCTCTTCTTGGGTAGTCCTTCGCAGCTGCTGTGTTCTTGGAACTCAGGGCTTTCTGGTTAAAAGAACACTAACCCTAGGCCTAACTCAAACCTTAAGCCTAGGAAGGAAAATCAGCCTATGATTCGGGATGGTCTCATGGAAATAGCAGTGGAGGCAGCCAAGTTGTGTCACTTTTGCGCTCCCCTTGGGATGCCTTTAACAGCTGCAGTGTGCCTGGAGCACAGGGCTTCCTGGTTTTAAAAGTCCTAGGCCTAAGCCTAACAGTAACCCTAGGAAGGTAAATCAGCCGGGTATTAGGGTTCTTCCTAAGGAAAAAGCTGTGAAAGCAGCCATGTTGTGGCACTTCTGCGCTCCCTTTGGGATGCCTTTGGCAGATGCAGTAAGCCTGGAACTCAGGGCTTCCTGCTTAAAAAAATCCTTGCCCTTGGCTGAGCCCTAACCCTAACCCTAGGCAGCTAAATCAGCCTAGGTATAGGGATGGTGCCAAGGAAAAAGCTGTGAAAGCTGCCATGTTGTTGCACTTTTGTACTCCCCTTGGGATGCCTTTCACAGCTGCCGTGTGCCTGGAGCTCAGGGCTTCCTGGTTTAAAAAACCATGTCCCTAGCTGAGACTGGAGGCAGGTGATTCAGCCTAGGCTTAGCAATGGTGCCAATGAAAACGTGTGGAGGCAGCCATTTTCTGGCACTTTTGTGCTCCCCTTGGGATGCCTTTCGCAGCTGCCGTGTGCCTGGAGCTCAGAGCTTGCTGGTTTAAAAAGCTCTACACCTAGGCGTAACCCTAACCCTAACCGTAACACTGGTCATTTAAATCAGCCTGGGTTTAGGAATTATCCCAAGGGAAAAGCTGTGGAGACAGCCATGTTGTGGCACTTTTGCGCTCCCCTTGGGATGCCTTTCACAGCTGCAGTGTGCTTGGAGCACAGGGCTTCCTGGTTTAAAAAACCACAACTTTAGCCCAAACTGGAGGCTTCTAAATCAGCCTTCGTTTCGGGACGTCCCCAAGGAAAAAGCTGTGGAGGCAGGCATGTTGAGGCACTTCTGCGCTCTTCTTGGGTAGTCCTTCGCAGCTGCTGTGTTCTTGGAACTCAGGGCTTTCTGGTTAAAAGAACACTAACCCTAGGCCTAACTCAAACCTTAAGCCTAGGAAGGAAAATCAGCCTATGATTCGGGATGGTCTCATGGAAATAGCAGTGGAGGCAGCCAAGTTGGGTCACTTTTGCGCTCCCCTTGGGATGCCTTTAACAGCTGCAGTGTGCCTGGAGCACAGGGCTTCTTGGTTTTAAAAGTCCTAGGCCTAAGCCTAACAGTAACCCTAGGAAGGTAAATCAGCCGGGTATTAGGGTTCTTCCTAAGGAAAAAGCTGTGAAAGCAGCCATGTTATGGACCTTCTGCGCTCCCTTTGGGATGCCTTTGGCAGATGCAGTAAGCCTGGAACTCAGGGCTTCCTGGTTAAAAAAATCCTAGCCCTAGGCTGAGCCCTAACCCTAAGCCTAGGCAGATAAATCAGCCTAGGTATAGGGATGGTGCCAAGGAAAAAGCTGTGAAAGCTGCCATGTTGTTGCACTTTTGTACTCCCCTTGGGATGCCTTTCACAGCTGCCGTGTGCCTGGAGCTCAGGGCTTCCTGGTTTAAAAAACAATGTCCCTAGCTGAGACTGGAGGCAGGTGATTCAGCCTAGGCTTAGCAATGGTGCCAATGAAAACGTGTGGAGGCAGCCATTTTCTGGCACTTTTGTGCTCCCCTTGGGATGCATTTCGCAGCTGCCGTGTGCCTGGAGCTCAGAGCTTGCTGGTTTAAAAAGCTCTACACCTAGGCGTAACCCTAACCCTAACCGTAACACTGGTCATTTAAATCAGCCTGTGTTTAGGAATTATCCTAAGGGAAAAGCTGTGGAGACAGCCATGTTGTGGCACTTTTGCGCTCCCCTTGGGATGCCTTTCACAGCTGCAGTGTGCTTGGAGCACAGGGCTTCCTGGTTTAAAAAACCACAACTTTAGCCCAAACTGGAGGCTTCTAAATCAGCCTTCGTTTCGGGACGTCCCCAAGGAAAAAGCTGTGGAGGCAGGCATGTTGAGGCACTTCTGCGCTCTTCTTGGGTAGTCCTTCGCAGCTGCTGTGTTCTTGGAACTCAGGGCTTTCTGGTTAAAAGAACACTAACCCTAGGGCTAACTCAAACCTTAAGCCTAGGAAGGAAAATCAGCCTATGATTCGGGATGGTCTCATGGAAATAGCAGTGGAGGCAGCCAAGTTGTGTCACTTTTGCGCTCCCCTTGGGATGCCTTTAACAGCTGCAGTGTGCCTGGAGCACAGGGCTTCCTGGTTTTAAAAGTCCTAGGCCTAAGCCTAACAGTAACCCTAGGAAGGTAAATCAGCCGGGTATTAGGGTTCTTCCTAAGGAAAAAGCTGTGAAAGCAGCCATGTTGTGGCACTTCTGCGCTCCCTTTGGGATGCCTTTGGCAGATGCAGTAAGCCTGGAACTCAGGGCTTCCTGCTTAAAAAAATCCTTGCCCTTGGCTGAGCCCTAACCCTAACCCTAGGCAGATAAATCAGCCTAGGTAGAGGGATGGTGCCAAGGAAAAAGCTGTGAAAGCTGCCATGTTGTTGCACTTTTGTACTCCCCTTGGGATGCCTTTCACAGCTGCCGTGTGCCTGGAGCTCAGGGCTTCCTGGTTTAAAAAACCATGTCCCTAGCTGAGACTGGAGGCAGGTGATTCAGCCTAGGCTTAGCAATGGTGCCAATGAAAACGTGTGGAGGCAGCCATTTTCTGGCACTTTTGTGCTCCCCTTGGGATGCCTTTCACAGCTGCAGTGTGCTTGGAGCACAGGGCTTGCTGGTTTAAAAAGCTCTACACCTAGGCGTAACCCTAACCCTAACCGTAACACTGGTCATTTAAATCAGCCTGGGTTTAGGAATTATCCCAAGGGAAAAGCTGTGGAGACAGCCATGTTGTGGCACTTTTGCGCTCCCCTTGGGATGCCTTTCACAGCTGCAGTGAGCTTGGAGCACAGGGCTTCCTGGTGTAAAAAACCACAACTTTAGCCCAAACTGGAGGCTTCTAAATCAGCCTTCGTTTCGGGACGTCCTCAAGGAAAAAGCTGTGGAGGCAGGCATGTTGAGGCACTTCTGCGCTCTTCTTGGGTAGTCCTTCGCAGCTGCTGTGTTCTTGGAACTCAGGGCTTTCTGGTTAAAAGAACACTAACCCTAGGCCTAACTCAAACCTTAAGCCTAGGAAGGAAAATCAGCCTATGATTCGGGATGGTCTCATGGAAATAGCAGTGGAGGCAGCCAAGTTGTGTCACTTTTGCGCTCCCCTTGGGATGCCTTTCACAGCTGCAGTGTGCCTGGAGCACAGGGCTTCCTGGTTTTAAAAGTCCTAGGCCTAAGCCTAACAGTAACCCTAGGAAGGTAAATCAGCCGGGTATTAGGGTTCTTCCTAAGGAAAAAGCTGTGAAAGCAGCCATGTTGTGGCACTTCTGCGCTCCCTTTGGGATGCCTTTGGCAGATGCAGTAAGCCTGGAACTCAGGGCTTCCTGGTTAAAAAAATCCTTGCCCTTGGCTGAGCCCTAACCCTAACCCTAGGCAGATAAATCAGCCTAGGTATAGGGATGGTGCCAAGGAAAAAGCTGTGAAAGCTGCCATGTTGTTGCACTTTTGTACTCCCCTTGGGATGCCTTTCACAGCTGCCGTGTGCCTGGAGCTCAGGGCTTCCTGGTTTAAAAAACCATGTCCCTAGCTGAGACTGGAGGCAGGTGATTCAGCCTAGGCTTAGCAATGGTGCCAATGAAAACGTGTGGAGGCAGCCATTTTCTGGCACTTTTGTGCTCCCCTTGGGATGCCTTTCGCAGCTGCCGTGTGCCTGGAGCTCAGAGCTTGCTGGTTTAAAAAGCTCTACACCTAGGCGTAACCCTAAGCCTAACCGTAACACTGGTCATTTAAATCAGCCTGTGTTTAGGAATTATCCCAAGGGAAAAGCTGTGGAGACAGCCATGTTGTGGCACTTTTGCGCTCCCCTTGGGATGCCTTTCACAGCTGCAGTGTGCTTGGAGCACAGGGCTTCCTGGTGTAAAAAACCACAACTTTAGCCCAAACTGGAGGCTTCTAAATCAGCCTTCGTTTCGGGACGTCCCCAAGGAAAAAGCTGTGGAGGCAGGCATGTTGAGGCACTTCTGCGCTCTTCTTGGGTAGTCCTTCGCAGCTGCTGTGTTCTTGGAACTCAGGGCTTTCTGGTTAAAAGAACACTAACCCTAGGCCTAACTCAAACCTTAAGCCTAGGAAGGAAAATCAGCCTATGATTCGGGATGGTCTCATGGAAATAGCAGTGGAGGCAGCCAAGTTGTGTCACTTTTGCGCTCCCCTTGGGATGCCTTTAACAGCTGCAGTGTGCCTGGAGCACAGGGCTTCCTGGTTTTAAAAGTCCTAGGCCTAAGCCTAACAGTAACCCTAGGAAGGTAAATCAGCCGGGTATTAGGGTTCTTCCTAAGGAAAAAGCTGTGAAAGCAGCCATGTTGAGGCACTTCTGCGCTCCCTTTGGGATGCCTTTGGCAGATGCAGTAAGCCTGGAACTCAGGGCTTCCTGGTTAAAAAAATCCTTGCCCTTGGCTGAGCCCTAACCCTAACCCTAGGCAGATAAATCAGCCTAGGTATAGGGATGGTGCCAAGGAAAAAGCTGTGAAAGCTGCCATGTTGTTGCATTTTTGTACTCCCCTTGGGATGCCTTTCACAGCTGCCGTGTGCCTGGAGCTCAGGGCTTCCTGGTTTAAAAAACAATGTCCCTAGCTGAGACTGGAGGCAGGTGATTCAGCCTAGGCTTAGCAATGGTGCCAATGAAAACGTGTGGAGGCAGCCATTTTCTGGCACTTTTGTGCTCCCCTTGGGATGCCTTTCGCAGCTGCCGTGTGCCTGGAGCTCAGAGCTTGCTGGTTTAAAAAGCTCTACACCTAGGCGTAACCCTAACCCTAACCGTAACACTGGTCATTTAAATCAGCCTGGGTTTAGGAATTATCCCAAGGGAAAAGCTGTGGAGACAGCCATGTTGTGGCACTTTTGCGCTCCCCTTGGGATGCCTTTCACAGCTGCAGTGAGCTTGGAGCACAGGGCTTCCTGGTGTAAAAAACCACAACTTTAGCCCAAACTGGAGGCTTCTAAATCAGCCTTCGTTTCGGGACGTCCCCAAGGAAAAAGCTGTGGAGGCAGGCATGTTGAGGCACTTCTGCGCTCTTCTTGGGTAGTCCTTCGCAGCTGCTGTGTTCTTGGAACTCAGGGCTTTCTGGTTAAAAGAACACTAACCCTAGGCCTAACTCAAACCTTAAGCCTAGGAAGGAAAATCAGCCTATGATTCGGGATGGTCTCATGGAAATAGCAGTGGAGGCAGCCAAGTTGTGTCACTTTTGCGCTCCCCTTGGGATGCCTTTAACAGCTGCAGTGTGCCTGGAGCACAGGGCTTCCTGGTTTTAAAAGTCCTAGGCCTAAGCCTAACAGTAACCCTAGGAAGGTAAATCAGCCGGGTATTAGGGTTCTTCCTAAGGAAAAAGCTGTGAAAGCAGCCATGTTGTGGCACTTCTGCGCTCCCTTTGGGATGCCTTTGGCAGATGCAGTAAGCCTGGAACTCAGGGCTTCCTGGTTAAAAAAATCCTTGCCCTTGGCTGAGCCCTAACCCTAACCCTAGGCAGATAAATCAGCCTAGGTATAGGGATGGTGCCAAGGAAAAAGCTGTGAAAGCTGCCATGTTGTTGCACTTTTGTACTCCCCTTGGGATGCCTTTCACAGCTGCCGTGTGCCTGGAGCTCAGGGCTTCCTGGTTTAAAAAACCATGTCCCTAGCTGAGACTGGAGGCAGGTGATTCAGCCTAGGCTTAGCAATGGTGCCAATGAAAACGTGTGGAGGCAGCCATTTTCTGGCACTTTTGTGCTCCCCTTGGGATGCCTTTCGCAGCTGCCGTGTGCCTGGAGCTCAGAGCTTGCTGGTTTAAAAAGCTCTACACCTAGGCGTAACCCTAACCCTAACCGTAACACTGGTCATTTAAATCAGCCTGTGTTTAGGAATTATCCTAAGGGAAAAGCTGTGGAGACAGCCATGTTGTGGCACTTTTGCGCTCCCCTTGGGATGCCTTTCACAGCTGCAGTGTGCTTGGAGCACAGGGCTTCCTGGTGTAAAAAACCACAACTTTAGCCCAAACTGGAGGCTTCTAAATCAGCCTTCGTTTCGGGACGTCCCCAAGGAAAAAGCTGTGGAGGCAGGCATGTTGAGGCACTTCTGCGCTCTTCTTGGGTAGTCCTTCGCAGCTGCTGTGTTCTTGGAACTCAGGGCTTTCTGGTTAAAAGAACACTAACCCTAGGCCTAACTCAAACCTTAAGCCTAGGAAGGAAAATCAGCCTATGATTCGGGATGGTCTCATGGAAATAGCAGTGGAGGCAGCCAAGTTGGGTCACTTTTGCGCTCCCCTTGGGATGCCTTTAACAGCTGCAGTGTGCCTGGAGCACAGGGCTTCCTGGTTTTAAAAGTCCTAGGCCTAAGCCTAACAGTAACCCTAGGAAGGTAAATCAGCCGGGTATTAGGGTTCTTCCTAAGGAAAAAGCTGTGAAAGCAGCCATGTTGTGGCACTTCTGCGCTCCCTTTGGGATGCCTTTGGCAGATGCAGTAAGCCTGGAACTCAGGGCTTCCTGGTTAAAAAATCCTAGACCTAGGCTGAGCCCTAACCCTAACCCTAGGCAGATAAATCAGCCTAGGTATAGGGATTGTGCCAAGGAAAAAGCTGTGAAAGCTGCCATGTTGTTGCACTTTTGTACTCCCCTTGGGATGCCTTTCACAGCTGCCGTGTGCCTGGAGCTCAGGGCTTCCTGGTTTAAAAAACCATGTCCCTAGCTGAGACTGGAGGCAGGTAATTCACCCTAGGCTTAGCAATGGTGCCAATGAAAACGTGTGGAGGCAGCCATTTTCTGGCACTTTTGTGCTCCCCTTGGGATGCCTTTCGCAGCTGCCGTGTGCCTGGAGCTCAGAGCTTGCTGGTTTAAAAAGCTCTACACCTAGGCGTAACCCTAACCCTAACCGTAACACTGGTCATTTAAATCAGCCTGGGTTTAGGAATTATCCCAAGGGAAAAGCTGTGGAGACAGCCATGTTGTGGCACTTTTGCGCTCCCCTTGGGATGCCTTTCACAGCTGCAGTGAGCTTGGAGCACAGGGCTTCCTGGTGTAAAAAACCACAACTTTAGCCCAAACTGGAGGCTTCTAAATCAGCCTTCGTTTCGGGACGTCCCCAAGGAAAAAGCTGTGGAGGCAGGCATGTTGAGGCACTTCTGCGCTCTTCTTGGGTAGTCCTTCGCAGCTGCTGTGTTCTTGGAACTCAGGGCTTTCTGGTTAAAAGAACACTAACCCTAGGCCTAACTCAAACCTTAAGCCTAGGAAGGAAAATCAGCCTATGATTCGGGATGGTCTCATGGAAATAGCAGTGGAGGCAGCCAAGTTGTGTCACTTTTGCGCTCCCCTTGGGATGCCTTTAACAGCTGCAGTGTGCCTGGAGCACAGGGCTTCCTGGTTTTAAAAGTCCTAGGCCTAAGCCTAACAGTAACCCTAGGAAGGTAAATCAGCCGGGTATTAGGGTTCTTCCTAAGGAAAAAGCTGTGAAAGCAGCCATGTTGTGGCACTTCTGCGCTCCCTTTGGGATGCCTTTGGCAGATGCAGTAAGCCTGGAACTCAGGGCTTCCTGGTTAAAAAATCCTAGACCTAGGCTGAGCCCTAACCCTAACCCTAGGCAGATAAATCAGCCTAGGTATAGGGATTGTGCCAAGGAAAAAGCTGTGAAAGCTGCCATGTTGTTGCACTTTTGTACTCCCCTTGGGATGCCTTTCACAGCTGCCGTGTGCCTGGAGCTCAGGGCTTCCTGGTTTAAAAAACCATGTCCCTAGCTGAGACTGGAGGCAGGTGATTCAGCATAGGCTTAGCAATGGTGCCAATGAAAACGTGTGGAGGCAGCCATTTTCTGGCACTTTTGTGCTCCCCTTGGGATGCCTTTCGCAGCTGCCGTGTGCCTGGAGCTCAGAGCTTGCTGGTTTAAAAAGCTCTACACCTAGGCGTAACCCTAACCCTAACCGTAACACTGGTCATTTAAATCAGCCTGGGTTTAGGAATTATCCCAAGGGAAAAGCTGTGGAGACAGCCATGTTGTGGCACTTTTGCGCTCCCCTTGGGATGCCTTTCACAGCTGCAGTGAGCTTGGAGCACAGGGCTTCCTGGTGTAAAAAACCACAACTTTAGCCCAAACTGGAGGCTTCTAAATCAGCCTTCGTTTCGGGACGTCCCCAAGGAAAAAGCTGTGGAGGCAGGCATGTTGAGGCACTTCTGCGCTCTTCTTGGGTAGTCCTTCGCAGCTGCTGTGTTCTTGGAACTCAGGGCTTTCTGGTTAAAAGAACACTAACCCTAGGCCTAACTCAAACCTTAAGCCTAGGAAGGAAAATCAGCCTATGATTCGGGATGGTCTCATGGAAATAGCAGTGGAGGCAGCCAAGTTGTGTCACTTTTGCGCTCCCCTTGGGATGCCTTTAACAGCTGCAGTGTGCCTGGAGCACAGGGCTTCCTGGTTTTAAAAGTCCTAGGCCTAAGCCTAACAGTAACCCTAGGAAGGTAAATCAGCCGGGTATTAGGGTTCTTCCTAAGGAAAAAGCTGTGAAAGCAGCCATGTTGTGGCACTTCTGCGCTCCCTTTGGGATGCCTTTGGCAGATGCAGTAAGCCTGGAACTCAGGGCTTCCTGCTTAAAAAAATCCTTGCCCTTGGCTGAGCCCTAACCCTAACCCTAGGCAGATAAATCAGCCTAGGTATAGGGATGGTGCCAAGGAAAAAGCTGTGAAAGCTGCCATGTTGTTGCACTTTTGTACTCCCCTTGGGATGCCTTTCACAGCTGCCGTGTGCCTGGAGCTCAGGGCTTCCTGGTTTAAAAAACCATGTCCCTAGCTGAGACTGGAGGCAGGTGATTCAGCCTAGGCTTAGCAATGGTGCCAATGAAAACGTGTGGAGGCAGCCATTTTCTGGCACTTTTGTGCTCCCCTTGGGATGCCTTTCGCAGCTGCCGTGTGCCTGGAGCTCAGAGCTTGCTGGTTTAAAAAGCTCTACACCTAGGCGTAACCCTAACCCTAACCGTAACACTGGTCATTTAAATCAGCCTGTGTTTAGGAATTATCCTAAGGGAAAAGCTGTGGAGACAGCCATGTTGTGGCACTTTTGCGCTCCCCTTGGGATGCCTTTCACAGCTGCAGTGTGCTTGGAGCACAGGGCTTCCTGGTGTAAAAAACCACAACTTTAGCCCAAACTGGAGGCTTCTAAATCAGCCTTCGTTTCGGGACGTCCCCAAGGAAAAAGCTGTGGAGGCAGGCATGTTGAGGCACTTCTGCGCTCTTCTTGGGTAGTCCTTCGCAGCTGCTGTGTTCTTGGAACTCAGGGCTTTCTGGTTAAAAGAACACTAACCCTAGGCCTAACTCAAACCTTAAGCCTAGGAAGGAAAATCAGCCTATGATTCGGGATGGTCTCATGGAAATAGCAGTGGAGGCAGCCAAGTTGTGTCACTTTTGCGCTCCCCTTGGGATGCCTTTAACAGCTGCAGTGTGCCTGGAGCACAGGGCTTCCTGGTTTTAAAAGTCCTAGGCCTAAGCCTAACAGTAACCCTAGGAAGGTAAATCAGCCGGGTATTAGGGTTCTTCCTAAGGAAAAAGCTGTGAAAGCAGCCATGTTGTGGACCTTCTGCGCTCCCTTTGGGATGCCTTTGGCAGATGCAGTAAGCCTGGAACTCAGGGCTTCCTGGTTAAAAAATCCTAGACCTAGGCTGAGCCCTAACCCTAACCCTAGGCAGATAAATCAGCCTAGGTATAGGGATTGTGCCAAGGAAAAAGCTGTGAAAGCTGCCATGTTGTTGCACTTTTGTACTCCCCTTGGGATGCCTTTCACAGCTGCCGTGTGCCTGGAGCTCAGGGCTTCCTGGTTTAAAAAACCATGTCCCTAGCTGAGACTGGAGGCAGGTGATTCAGCATAGGCTTAGCAATGGTGCCAATGAAAACGTGTGGAGGCAGCCATTTTCTGGCACTTTTGTGCTCCCCTTGGGATGCCTTTCGCAGCTGCCGTGTGCCTGGAGCTCAGAGCTTGCTGGTTTAAAAAGCTCTACACCTAGGCGTAACCCTAACCCTAACCGTAACACTGGTCATTTAAATCAGCCTGGGTTTAGGAATTATCCCAAGGGAAAAGCTGTGGAGACAGCCATGTTGTGGCACTTTTGCGCTCCCCTTGGGATGCCTTTCACAGCTGCAGTGAGCTTGGAGCACAGGGCTTCCTGGTGTAAAAAACCACAACTTTAGCCCAAACTGGAGGCTTCTAAATCAGCCTTCGTTTCGGGACGTCCCCAAGGAAAAAGCTGTGGAGGCAGGCATGTTGAGGCACTTCTGCGCTCTTCTTGGGTAGTCCTTCGCAGCTGCTGTGTTCTTGGAACTCAGGGCTTTCTGGTTAAAAGAACACTAACCCTAGGCCTAACTCAAACCTTAAGCCTAGGAAGGAAAATCAGCCTATGATTCGGGATGGTCTCATGGAAATAGCAGTGGAGGCAGCCAAGTTGTGTCACTTTTGCGCTCCCCTTGGGATGCCTTTCACAGCTGCAGTGTGCCTGGAGCACAGGGCTTCCTGGTTTTAAAAGTCCTACGCCTAAGCCTAACAGTAACCCTAGGAAGGTAAATCAGCCAGGTATTAGGGTTCTTCCTAAGGAAAAAGCTGTGAAAGCAGCCATGTTGTGGCACTTCTGCGCTCCCTTTGGGATGCCTTTGGCAGATGCAGTAAGCCTGGAACTCAGGGCTTCCTGGTTAAAAAATCCTAGCCCTAGGCTGAGCCCTAACCCTAACCCTAGGCAGATAAATCAGCCTAGGTATAGGGATTGTGCCAAGGAAAAAGCTGTGAAAGCTGCCATGTTGTTGCACTTTTGTACTCCCCTTGGGATGCCTTTCACAGGTGCCGTGTGCCTGGAGCTCAGGGCTTCCTGGTTTAAAAAACAATGTCCCTAGCTGAGACTGGAGGCAGGTGATTCAGCCTAGGCTTAGCAATGGTGCCAATGAAAACGTGTGGAGGCAGCCATTTTCTGGCACTTTTGTGCTCCCCTTGGGATGCCTTTCGCAGCTGCCGTGTGCCTGGAGCTCAGAGCTTGCTGGTTTAAAAAGCTCTACACCTAGGCGTAACCCTAACCCTAACCGTAACACTGGTCATTTAAATCAGCCTGGGTTTAGGAATTATCCCAAGGGAAAAGCTGTGGAGACAGCCATGTTGTGGCAGTTTTGCGCTCCCCTTGGGATGCCTTTCACAGCTGCAGTGTGCTTGGAGCACAGGGCTTCCTGGTGTAAAATACCACAACTTTAGCCCAAACTGGAGGCTTCTAAATCAGCCTTCGTTTCGGGACGTCCCCAAGGAAAAAGCTGTGGAGGCAGGCATGTTGAGGCACTTCTGCGCTCTTCTTGGGTAGTCCTTCGCAGGTGCTGTGTTCTTGGAACTCAGGGCTTTCTGGTTAAAAGAACACTAACCCTAGGCCTAACTCAAACCTTAAGCCTAGGAAGGAAAATCAGCCTATGATTCGGGATGGTCTCATGGAAATAGCAGTGGAGGCAGCCAAGTTGTGTCACTTTTGCGCTCCCCTTGGGATGCCTTTAACAGCTGCAGTGTGCCTGGAGCACAGGGCTTCCTGGTTTTAAAAGTCCTAGGCCTAAGCCTAACAGTAACCCTAGGAAGGTAAATCAGCCGGGTATTAGGGTTCTTCCTAAGGAAAAAGCTGTGAAAGCAGCCATGTTATGGACCTTCTGCGCTCCCTTTGGGATGCCTTTGGCAGATGCAGTAAGCCTGGAACTCAGGGCTTCCTGCTTAAAAAAATCCTTGCCCTTGGCTGAGCCCTAACCCTAACCCTAGGCAGATAAATCAGCCTAGGTATAGGGATGGTGCCAAGGAAAAAGCTGTGAAAGCTGCCATGTTGTTGCACTTTTGTACTCCCCTTGGGATGCCTTTCACAGCTGCCGTGTGCCTGGAGCTCAGGGCTTCCTGGTTTAAAAAACCATGTCCCTAGCTGAGACTGGAGGCAGGTGATTCAGCCTAGGCTTAGCAATGGTGCCAATGAAAACGTGTGGAGGCAGCCATTTTCTGGCACTTTTGTGCTCCCCTTGGGATGCCTTTCACAGCTGCAGTGTGCTTGGAGCACAGGGCTTCCTGGTTTAAAAAACCACAACTTTAGCCCAAACTGGAGGCTTCTAAATCAGCCTTCATTTCGGGACGTCCCCAAGGAAAAAGCTGTGGAGGCAGGCATGTTGAGGCACTTCTGCGCTCTTCTTGGGTAGTCCTTCGCAGCTGCTGTGTTCTTGGAACTCAGGGCTTTCTGGTTAAAAGAACACTAACCCTAGGCCTAACTCAAACCTTAAGCCTAGGAAGGAAAATCAGCCTATGATTCGGGATGGTCTCATGGAAATAGCAGTGGACGCAGCCAAGTTGTGTCACTTTTGCGCTCCCCTTGGGATGCCTTTAAGAGCTGCAGTGTGCCTGGAGCACAGGGCTTCTTGGTTTTAAAAGTCATAGGCCTAAGCCTAACAGTAACCCTAGGAAGGTAAATCAGCCAGGTATTAGGGTTCTTCCTAAGGAAAAAGCTGTGAAAGCAGCCATGTTGTGGACCTTCTGCGCTCCCTTTGGGATGCCTTTGGCAGATGCAGTAAGCCTGGAACTCAGGGCTTCCTGGTTAAAAAATCCTAGCCCTAGGCTGAGCCCTAACCCTAACCCTAGGCAGATAAATCAGCCTAGGTATAGGGATTGTGCCAAGGAAAAAGCTGTGAAAGCTGCCATGTTGTTGCACTTTTGTACTCCCCTTGGGATGCCTTAAACAGCTGCCGTGTGCCTGGAGCTCAGGGCTTCCTGGTTTAAAAAACAATGTCCCTAGCTGAGACTGGAGGCAGGTGATTCAGCCTAGGCTTAGCAATGGTGCCAATGAAAACGTGTGGAGGCAGCCATTTTCTGGCACTTTTGTGCTCCCCTTGGGATGCCTTTCGCAGCTGCCGTGTGCCTGGAGCTCAGAGCTTGCTGGTTTAAAAAGCTCTACACCTAGGCGTAACCCTAACCCTAACCGTAACACTGGTCATTTAAATCAGCCTGTGTTTAGGAATTATCCTAAGGGAAAAGCTGTGGAGACAGCCATGTTGTGGCACTTTTGCGCTCCCCTTGGGATGCCTTTCACAGCTGCAGTGTGCTTGGAGCACAGGGCTTCCTGGTGTAAAAAACCACAACTTTAGCCCAAACTGGAGGCTTCTAAATCAGCCTTCGTTTCGGGACGTCCCCAAGGAAAAAGCTGTGGAGGCAGGCATGTTGAGGCACTTCTGCGCTCTTCTTGGGTAGTCCTTCGCAGCTGCTGTGTTCTTGGAACTCAGGGCTTTCTGGTTAAAAGAACACTAACCCTAGGCCTAACTCAAACCTTAAGCCTAGGAAGGAAAATCAGCCTATGATTCGGGATGGTCTCATGGAAATAGCAGTGGAGGCAGCCAAGTTGTGTCACTTTTGCGCTCCCCTTGGGATGCCTTTAACAGCTGCAGTGTGCCTGGAGCACAGGGCTTCCTGGTTTTAAAAGTCCTAGGCCTAAGCCTAACAGTAACCCTAGGAAGGTAAATCAGCCGGGTATTAGGGTTCTTCCTAAGGAAAAAGCTGTGAAAGCAGCCATGTTGTGGACCTTCTGCGCTCCCTTTGGGATGCCTTTGGCAGATGCAGTAAGCCTGGAACTCAGGGCTTCCTGGTTAAAAAATCCTAGACCTAGGCTGAGCCCTAACCCTAACCCTAGGCAGATAAATCAGCCTAGGTATAGGGATTGTGCCAAGGAAAAAGCTGTGAAAGCTGCCATGTTGTTGCACTTTTGTACTCCCCTTGGGATGCCTTTCACAGCTGCCGTGTGCCTGGAGCTCAGGGCTTCCTGGTTTAAAAAACCATGTCCCTAGCTGAGACTGGAGGCAGGTGATTCAGCATAGGCTTAGCAATGGTGCCAATGAAAACGTGTGGAGGCAGCCATTTTCTGGCACTTTTGTGCTCCCCTTGGGATGCCTTTCGCAGCTGCCGTGTGCCTGGAGCTCAGAGCTTGCTGGTTTAAAAAGCTCTACACCTAGGCGTAACCCTAACCCTAACCGTAACACTGGTCATTTAAATCAGCCTGGGTTTAGGAATTATCCCAAGGGAAAAGCTGTGGAGACAGCCATGTTGTGGCACTTTTGCGCTCCCCTTGGGATGCCTTTCACAGCTGCAGTGAGCTTGGAGCACAGGGCTTCCTGGTGTAAAAAACCACAACTTTAGCCCAAACTGGAGGCTTCTAAATCAGCCTTCGTTTCGGGACGTCCCCAAGGAAAAAGCTGTGGAGGCAGGCATGTTGAGGCACTTCTGCGCTCTTCTTGGGTAGTCCTTCGCAGCTGCTGTGTTCTTGGAACTCAGGGCTTTCTGGTTAAAAGAACACTAACCCTAGGCCTAACTCAAACCTTAAGCCTAGGAAGGAAAATCAGCCTATGATTCGGGATGGTCTCATGGAAATAGCAGTGGAGGCAGCCAAGTTGTGTCACTTTTGCGCTCCCCTTGGGATGCCTTTCACAGCTGCAGTGTGCCTGGAGCACAGGGCTTCCTGGTTTTAAAAGTCCTAGGCCTAAGCCTAACAGTAACCCTAGGAAGGTAAATCAGCCGGGTATTAGGGTTCTTCCTAAGGAAAAAGCTGTGAAAGCAGCCATGTTGTGGCACTTCTGCGCTCCCTTTGGGATGCCTTTGGCAGATGCAGTAAGCCTGGAACTCAGGGCTTCCTGGTTAAAAAATCCTAGACCTAGGCTGAGCCCTAACCCTAACCCTAGGCAGATAAATCAGCCTAGGTATAGGGATTGTGCCAAGGAAAAAGCTGTGAAAGCTGCCATGTTGTTGCACTTTTGTACTCCCCTTGGGATGCCTTTCACAGCTGCCGTGTGCCTGGAGCTCAGGGCTTCCTGGTTTAAAAAACCATGTCCCTAGCTGAGACTGGAGGCAGGTGATTCAGCCTAGGCTTAGCAATGGTGCCAATGAAAACGTGTGGAGGCAGCCATTTTCTGGCACTTTTGTGCTCCCCTTGGGATGCCTTTCGCAGCTGCCGTGTGCCTGGAGCTCAGAGCTTGCTGGTTTAAAAAGCTCTACACCTAGGCGTAACCCTAACCCTAACCGTAACACTGGTCATTTAAATCAGCCTGGGTTTAGGAATTATCCCAAGGGAAAAGCTGTGGAGACAGCCATGTTGTGGCACTTTTGCGCTCCCCTTGGGATGCCTTTCACAGCTGCAGTGAGCTTGGAGCACAGGGCTTCCTGGTGTAAAAAACCACAACTTTAGCCCAAACTGGAGGCTTCTAAATCAGCCTTCGTTTCGGGACGTCCCCAAGGAAAAAGCTGTGGAGGCAGGCATGTTGAGGCACTTCTGCGCTCTTCTTGGGTAGTCCTTCGCAGCTGCTGTGTTCTTGGAACTCAGGGCTTTCTGGTTAAAAGAACACTAACCCTAGGCCTAACTCAAACCTTAAGCCTAGGAAGGAAAATCAGCCTATGATTCGGGATGGTCTCATGGAAATAGCAGTGGAGGCAGCCAAGTTGTGTCACTTTTGCGCTCCCCTTGGGATGCCTTTAACAGCTGCAGTGTGCCTGGAGCACAGGGCTTCCTGGTTTTAAAAGTCCTAGGCCTAAGCCTAACAGTAACCCTAGGAAGGTAAATCAGCCGGGTATTAGGGTTCTTCCTAAGGAAAAAGCTGTGAAAGCAGCCATGTTGTGGCACTTCTGCGCTCCCTTTGGGATGCCTTTGGCAGATGCAGTAAGCCTGGAACTCAGGGCTTCCTGGTTAAAAAATCCTAGCCCTAGGCTGAGCCCTAACCCTAACCCTAGGCAGATAAATCAGCCTAGGTAGAGGGATGGTGCCAAGGAAAAAGCTGTGAAAGCTGCCATGTTGTTGCACTTTTGTACTCCCCTTGGGATGCCTTTCACAGCTGCCGTGTGCCTGGAGCTCAGGGCTTCCTGGTTTAAAAAACAATGTCCCTAGCTGAGACTGGAGGCAGGTGATTCAGCCTAGGCTTAGCAATGGTGCCAATGAAAACGTGTGGAGGCAGCCATTTTCTGGCACTTTTGTGCTCCCCTTGGGATGCCTTTCGCAGCTGCCGTGTGCCTGGAGCTCAGAGCTTGCTGGTTTAAAAAGCTCTACACCTAGGCGTAACCCTAACCCTAACCGTAACACTGGTCATTTAAATCAGCCTGGGTTTAGGAATTATCCCAAGGGAAAAGCTGTGGAGACAGCCATGTTGTGGCACTTTTGCGCTCCCCTTGGGATGCCTTTCACAGCTGCAGTGTGCTTGGAGCACAGGGCTTCCTGGTGTAAAAAACCACAACTTTAGCCCAAACTGGAGGCTTCTAAATCAGCCTTCGTTTCGGGACGTCCCCAAGGAAAAAGCTGTGGAGGCAGGCATGTTGAGGCACTTCTGCGCTCTTCTTGGGTAGTCCTTCGCAGCTGCTGTGTTCTTGGAACTCAGGGCTTTCTGGTTAAAAGAACACTAACCCTAGGCCTAACTCAAACCTTAAGCCTAGGAAGGAAAATCAGCCTATGATTCGGGATGGTCTCATGGAAATAGCAGTGGAGGCAGCCAAGTTGTGTCACTTTTGCGCTCCCCTTGGGATGCCTTTAACAGCTGCAGTGTGCCTGGAGCACAGGGCTTCCTGGTTTTAAAAGTCCTAGGCCTAAGCCTAACAGTAACCCTAGGAAGGTAAATCAGCCGGGTATTAGGGTTCTTCCTAAGGAAAAAGCTGTGAAAGCAGCCATGTTGAGGCACTTCTGCGCTCCCTTTGGGATGCCTTTGGCAGATGCAGTAAGCCTGGAACTCAGGGCTTCCTGGTTAAAAAAATCCTAGCCCTTGGCTGAGCCCTAACCCTAACCCTAGGGAGATAAATCAGCCTAGGTATAGGGATGGTGCCAAGGAAAAAGCTGTGAAAGCTGCCATGTTGTTGCACTTTTGTACTCCCCTTGGGATGCCTTTCACAGCTGCCGTGTGCCTGGAGCTCAGGGCTTCCTGGTTTAAAAAACCATGTCCCTAGCTGAGACTGGAGGCAGGTGATTCAGCCTAGGCTTAGCAATGGTGCCAATGAAAACGTGTGGAGGCAGCCATTTTCTGGCACTTTTGTGCTCCCCTTGGGATGCCTTTCGCAGCTGCCGTGTGCCTGGAGCTCAGAGCTTGCTGGTTTAAAAAGCTCTACACCTAGGCGTAACCCTAACCCTAACCGTAACACTGGTCATTTAAAGCAGCCTGGGTTTAGGAATTATCCTAAGGGAAAAGCTGTGGAGACAGCCATGTTGTGGCACTTTTGCGCTCCCCTTGGGATGCCTTTCACAGCTGCAGTGTGCTTGGAGCACAGGGCTTCCTGGTGTAAAAAACCACAACTTTACCCCAAACTGGAGGCTTCTAAATCAGCCTTCGTTTCGGGACGTCCCCAAGGAAAAAGCTGTGGAGGCAGGCATGTTGAGGCACTTCTGCGCTCTTCTTGGGTAGTCCTTCGCAGCTGCTGTGTTCTTGGAACTCAGGGCTTTCTGGTTGAAAGAACACTAACCCTAGGCCTAACTCAAACCTTAAGCCTAGGAAGGAAAATCAGCCTATGATTCGGGATGGTCTCATGGAAATAGCAGTGGAGGCAGCCAAGTTGTGTCACTTTTGCGCTCCCCTTGGGATGCCTTTCACAGCTGCAGTGTGCCTGGAGCACAGGGCTTCCTGGTTTTAAAAGTCCTAGGCCTAAGCCTAACAGTAACCCTAGGAAGGTAAATCAGCCGGGTATTAGGGTTCTTCCTAAGGAAAAAGCTGTGAAAGCAGCCATGTTGTGGCACTTCTGCGCTCCCTTTGGGATGCCTTTGGCAGATGCAGTAAGCCTGGAACTCAGGGCTTCCTGGTTAAAAAATCCTAGCCCTAGGCTGAGCCCTAACCCTAACCCTAGGCAGATAAATCAGCCTAGGTATAGGGATTGTGCCAAGGAAAAAGCTGTGAAAGCTGCCATGTTGTTGCACTTTTGTACTCCCCTTGGGATGCCTTTCACAGCTGCCGTGTGCCTGGAGCTCAGGGCTTCCTGGTTTAAAAAACAATGTCCCTAGCTGAGACTGGAGGCAGGTGATTCAGCCTAGGCTTAGCAATGGTGCCAATGAAAACGTGTGGAGGCAGCCATTTTCTGGCACTTTTGTGCTCCCCTTGGGATGCCTTTCGCAGCTGCCGTGTGCCTGGAGTTCAGAGCTTGCTGGTTTAAAAAGCTCTACACCTAGGCGTAACCCTAACCCTAACCGTAACACTGGTCATTTAAATCAGCCTGGGTTTAGGAATTATCCCAAGGGAAAAGCTGTGGAGACAGCCATGTTGTGGCACTTTTGCGCTCCCCTTGGGATGCCTTTCACAGCTGCAGTGAGCTTGGAGCACAGGGCTTCCTGGTGTAAAAAACCACAACTTTAGCCCAAACTGGAGGCTTCTAAATCAGCCTTCGTTTCGGGACGTCCCCAAGGAAAAAGCTGTGGAGGCAGGCATGTTGAGGCACTTCTGCGCTCTTCTTGGGTAGTCCTTCGCAGCTGCTGTGTTCTTGGAACTCAGGGCTTTCTGGTTAAAAGAACACTAACCCTAGGCCTAACTCAAACCTTAAGCCTAGGAAGGAAAATCAGCCTATGATTCGGGATGGTCTCATGGAAATAGCAGTGGAGGCAGCCAAGTTGTGTCACTTTTGCGCTCCCCTTGGGATGCCTTTAACAGCTGCAGTGTGCCTGGAGCACAGGGCTTCCTGGTTTTAAAAGTCCTAGGCCTAAGCCTAACAGTAACCCTAGGAAGGTAAATCAGCCGGGTATTAGGGTTCTTCCTAAGGAAAAAGCTGTGAAAGCAGCCATGTTGTGGCACTTCTGCGCTCCCTTTGGGATGCCTTTGGCAGATGCAGTAAGCCTGGAACTCAGGGCTTCCTGCTTAAAAAAATCCTTGCCCTTGGCTGAGCCCTAACCCTAACCCTAGGCAGATATATCAGCCTAGGTATAGGGATGGTGCCAAGGAAAAAGCTGTGAAAGCTGCCATGTTGTTGCACTTTTGTACTCCCCTTGGGATGCCTTTCACAGCTGCCGTGTGCCTGGAGCTCAGGGCTTCCTGGTTTAAAAAACCATGTCCCTAGCTGAGACTGGAGGCAGGTGATTCAGCCTAGGCTTAGCAATGGTGCCAATGAAAACGTGTGGAGGCAGCCATTTTCTGGCACTTTTGTGCTCCCCTTGGGATGCCTTTCGCAGCTGCCGTGTGCCTGGAGCTCAGAGCTTGCTGGTTTAAAAAGCTCTACACCTAGGCGTAACCCTAACCCTAACCGTAACACTGGTCATTTAAATCAGCCTGTGTTTAGGAATTATCCTAAGGGAAAAGCTGTGGAGACAGCCATGTTGTGGCACTTTTGCGCTCCCCTTGGGATGCCTTTCACAGCTGCAGTGTGCTTGGAGCACAGGGCTTCCTGGTTTAAAAAACCACAACTTTAGCCCAAACTGGAGGCTTCTAAATCAGCCTTCGTTTCGGGACGTCCCCAAGGAAAAAGCTGTGCAGGCAGGCATGTTGAGGCACTTCTGCGCTCTTCTTGGGTAGTCCTTCGCAGCTGCTGTGTTCTTGGAACTCAGGGCTTTCTGGTTAAAAGAACACTAACCCTAGGCCTAACTCAAACCTTAAGCCTAGGAAGGAAAATCAGCCTATGATTCGGGATGGTCTCATGGAAATAGCAGTGGAGGCAGCCAAGTTGTGTCACTTTTGCGCTCCCCTTGGGATGCCTTTAACAGCTGCAGTGTGTCTGGAGCACAGGGCTTCCTGGTTTTAAAAGTCCTAGGCCTAAGCCTAACAGTAACCCTAGGAAGGTAAATCAGCCGGGTATTAGGGTTCTTCCTAAGGAAAAAGCTGTGAAAGCAGCCATGTTGTGGCACTTCTGCGCTCCCTTTGGGATGCCTTTGGCAGATGCAGTAAGCCTGGAACTCAGGGCTTCCTGGTTAAAAAATCCTAGCCCTAGGCTGAGCCCTAACCCTAACCCTAGGCAGATAAATCAGCCTAGGTATAGGGATGGTGCCAAGGAAAAAGCTGTGAAAGCTGCCATGTTGTTGCACTTTTGTACTCCCCTTGGGATGCCTTTCACAGCTGCCGTGTGCCTGGAGCTCAGGGCTTCCTGGTTTAAAAAACAATGTCCCTAGCTGAGACTGGAGGCAGGTGATTCAGCATAGGCTTAGCAATGGTGCCAATGAAAACGTGTGGAGGCAGCCATTTTCTGGCACTTTTGTGCTCCCCTTGGGATGCCTTTCGCAGCTGCCGTGTGCCTGGAGCTCAGAGCTTGCTGGTTTAAAAAGCTCTACACCTAGGCGTAACCCTAACCCTAACCGTAACACTGGTCATTTAAATCAGCCTGGGTTTAGGAATTATCCCAAGGGAAAAGCTGTGGAGACAGCCATGTTGTGGCACTTTTGCGCTCCCCTTGGGATGCCTTTCACAGCTGCAGTGAGCTTGGAGCACAGGGCTTCCTGGTGTAAAAAACCACAACTTTAGCCCAAACTGGAGGCTTCTAAATCAGCCTTCGTTTCGGGACGTCCCCAAGGAAAAAGCTGTGGAGGCAGGCATGTTGAGGCACTTCTGCGCTCTTCTTGGGTAGTCCTTCGCAGCTGCTGTGTTCTTGGAACTCAGGGCTTTCTGGTTAAAAGAACACTAACCCTAGGCCTAACTCAAACCTTAAGCCTAGGAAGGAAAATCAGCCTATGATTCGGGATGGTCTCATGGAAATAGCAGTGGAGGCAGCCAAGTTGTGTCACTTTTGCGCTCCCCTTGGGATGCCTTTAACAGCTGCAGTGTGCCTGGAGCACAGGGCTTCCTGGTTTTAAAAGTCCTAGGCCTAAGCCTAACAGTAACCCTAGGAAGGTAAATCAGCCGGGTATTAGGGTTCTTCCTAAGGAAAAAGCTGTGAAAGCAGCCATGTTGAGGCACTTCTGCGCTCCCTTTGGGATGCCTTTGGCAGATGCAGTAAGCCTGGAACTCAGGGCTTCCTGCTTAAAAAAATCCTTGCCCTTGGCTGAGCCCTAACCCTAACCCTAGGCAGATAAATCAGCCTAGGTATAGGGATGGTGCCAAGGAAAAAGCTGTGAAAGCTGCCATGTTGTTGCACTTTTGTACTCCCCTTGGGATGCCTTTCACAGGTGCCGTGTGCCTGGAGCTCAGGGCTTCCTGGTTTAAAAAACCATGTCCCTAGCTGAGACTGGAGGCAGGTGATTCAGCCTAGGCTTAGCAATGGTGCCAATGAAAACGTGTGGAGGCAGCCATTTTCTGGCACTTTTGTGCTCCCCTTGGGATGCCTTTCGCAGCTGCCGTGTGCCTGGAGCTCAGAGCTTGCTGGTTTAAAAAGCTCTACACCTAGGCGTAACCCTAACCCTAACCGTAACACTGGTCATTTAAATCAGCCTGGGTTTAGGAATTATCCCAAGGGAAAAGCTGTGGAGACAGCCATGTTGTGGCACTTTTGCGCTCCCCTTGGGATGCCTTTCACAGCTGCAGTGAGCTTGGAGCACAGGGCTTCCTGGTGTAAAAAACCACAACTTTAGCCCAAACTGGAGGCTTCTAAATCAGCCTTCGTTTCGGGACGTCCCCAAGGAAAAAGCTGTGGAGGCAGGCATGTTGAGGCACTTCTGCGCTCTTCTTGGGTAGTCCTTCGCAGCTGCTGTCTTCTTGGAACTCAGGGCTTTCTGGTTAAAAGAACACTAACCCTAGGCCTAACTCAAACCTTAAGCCTAGGAAGGAAAATCAGCCTATGATTCGGGATGGTCTCATGGAAATAGCAGTGGAGGCAGCCAAGTTGGGTCACTTTTGCGCTCCCCTTGGGATGCCTTTAACAGCTGCAGTGTGCCTGGAGCACAGGGCTTCTTGGTTTTAAAAGTCCTAGGCCTAAGCCTAACAGTAACCCTAGGAAGGTAAATCAGCCGGGTATTAGGGTTCTTCCTAAGGAAAAAGCTGTGAAAGCAGCCATGTTGTGGCACTTCTGCGCTCCCTTTGGGATGCCTTTGGCAGATGCAGTAAGCCTGGAACTCAGGGCTTCCTGCTTAAAAAAATCCTAGCCCTAGGCTGAGCCCTAACCCTAACCCTAGGCAGATAAATCAGCCTAGGTATAGGGATGGTGCCAAGGAAAAAGCTGTGAAAGCTGCCATGTTGTTGCACTTTTGTACTCCCCTTGGGATGCCTTTCACAGCTGCCGTGTGCCTGGAGCTCAGGGCTTCCTGGTTTAAAAAACAATGTCCCTAGCTGAGACTGGAGGCAGGTGATTCAGCCTAGGCTTAGCAATGGTGCCAATGAAAACGTGTGGAGGCAGCCATTTTCTGGCACTTTTGTGCTCCCCTTGGGATGCCTTTCGCAGCTGCCGTGTGCCTGGAGCTCAGAGCTTGCTGGTTTAAAAAGCTCTACACCTAGGCGTAACCCTAACCCTAACCGTAACACTGGTCATTTAAATCAGCCTGTGTTTAGGAATTATCCTAAGGGAAAAGCTGTGGAGACAGCCATGTTGTGGCACTTTTGCGCTCCCCTTGGGATGCCTTTCACAGCTGCAGTGTGCTTGGAGCACAGGGCTTCCTGGTTTAAAAAACCACAACTTTAGCCCAAACTGGAGGCTTCGAAATCAGCCTTCATTTCGGGACGTCCCCAAGGAAAAAGCTGTGGAGGCAGGCATGTTGAGGCACTTCTGCGCTCTTCTTGGGTAGTCCTTCGCAGCTGCTGTGTTCTTGGAACTCAGGGCTTTCTGGTTAAAAGAACACTAACCCTAGGCCTAACTCAAACCTTAAGCCTAGGAAGGAAAATCAGCCTATGATTCGGGATGGTCTCATGGAAATAGCAGTGGAGGCAGCCAAGTTGTGTCACTTTTGCGCTCCCCTTGGGATGCCTTTAACAGCTGCAGTGTGCCTGGAGCACAGGGCTTCCTGGTTTTAAAAGTCCTAGGCCTAAGCCTAACAGTAACCCTAGGAAGGTAAATCAGCCGGGTATTAGGGTTCTTCCTAAGGAAAAAGCTGTGAAAGCAGCCATGTTGTGGCACTTCTGCGCTCCCTTTGGGATGCCTTTGGCAGATGCAGTAAGCCTGGAACTCAGGGCTTCCTGCTTAAAAAAATCCTTGCCCTTGGCTGAGCCCTAACCCTAACCCTAGGCAGATAAATCAGCCTAGGTATAGGGATGGTGCCAAGGAAAAAGCTGTGAAAGCTGCCATGTTGTTGCACTTTTGTACTCCCCTTGGGATGCCTTTCACAGCTGCCGTGTGCCTGGAGCTCAGGGCTTCCTGGTTTAAAAAACCATGTCCCTAGCTGAGACTGGAGGCAGGTGATTCAGCCTAGGCTTAGCAATGGTGCCAATGAAAACGTGTGGAGGCAGCCATTTTCTGGCAGTTTTGTGCTCCCCTTGGGATGCCTTTCACAGCTGCAGTGTGCTTGGAGCACAGGGCTTCCTGGTTTAAAAAACCACAACTTTAGCCCAAACTGGAGGCTTCTAAATCAGCCTTCGTTTCGGGACGTCCCCAAGGAAAAAGCTGTGGAGGCAGGCATGTTGAGGCACTTCTGCGCTCTTCTTGGGTAGTCCTTCGCAGCTGCTGTGTTCTTGGAACTCAGGGCTTTCTGGTTAAAAGAACACTAACCCTAGGCCTAACTCAAACCTTAAGCCTAGGAAGGAAAATCAGCCTATGATTCGGGATGGTCTCATGGAAATAGCAGTGGACGCAGCCAAGTTGTGTCACTTTTGCGCTCCCCTTGGGATGCCTTTAAGAGCTGCAGTGTGCCTGGAGCACAGGGCTTCTTGGTTTTAAAAGTCATAGGCCTAAGCCTAACAGTAACCCTAGGAAGGTAAATCAGCCAGGTATTAGGGTTCTTCCTAAGGAAAAAGCTGTGAAAGCAGCCATGTTGTGGCACTTCTGCGCTCCCTTTGGGATGCCTTTGGCAGATGCAGTAAGCCTGGAACTCAGGGCTTCCTGGTTAAAAAATCCTAGCCCTAGGCTGAGCCCTAACCCTAACCCTAGGCAGATAAATCAGCCTAGGTATAGGGATTGTGCCAAGGAAAAAGCTGTGAAAGCTGCCATGTTGTTGCACTTTTGTACTCCCCTTGGGATGCCTTAAACAGCTGCCGTGTGCCTGGAGCTCAGGGCTTCCTGGTTTAAAAAACAATGTCCCTAGCTGAGACTGGAGGCAGGTGATTCAGCCTAGGCTTAGCAATGGTGCCAATGAAAACGTGTGGAGGCAGCCATTTTCTGGCACTTTTGTGCTCCCCTTGGGATGCCTTTCGCAGCTGCCGTGTGCCTGGAGCTCAGAGCTTGCTGGTTTAAAAAGCTCTACACCTAGGCGTAACCCTAACCCTAACCGTAACACTGGTCATTTAAATCAGCCTGGGTTTAGGAATTATCCCAAGGGAAAAGCTGTGGACACAGCCATGTTGTGGCACTTTTGCGCTCCCCTTGGGATGCCTTTCACAGCTGCAGTGTGCTTGGAGCACAGGGCTTCCTGGTGTAAAAAACCACAACTTTAGCCCAAACTGGAGGCTTCTAAATCAGCCTTCGTTTCGGGACGTCCCCAAGGAAAAAGCTGTGGAGGCAGGCATGTTGAGGCACTTCTGCGCTCTTCTTGGGTAGTCCTTCGCAGCTGCTGTGTTCTTGGAACTCAGGGCTTTCTGGTTAAAAGAACACTAACCCTAGGCCTAACTCAAACCTTAAGCCTAGGAAGGAAAATCAGCCTATGATTCGGGATGGTCTCATGGAAATAGCAGTGGAGGCAGCCAAGTTGTGTCACTTTTGCGCTCCCCTTGGGATGCCTTTAACAGCTGCAGTGTGCCTGGAGCACAGGGCTTCCTGGTTTTAAAAGTCCTAGGCCTAAGCCTAACAGTAACCCTAGGAAGGTAAATCAGCCGGGTATTAGGGTTCTTCCTAAGGAAAAAGCTGTGAAAGCAGCCATGTTGTGGCACTTCTGCGCTCCCTTTGGGATGCCTTTGGCAGATGCAGTAAGCCTGGAACTCAGGGCTTCCTGGTTAAAAAAATCCTAGCCCTAGGCTGAGCCCTAACCCTAACCCTAGGGAGATAAATCAGCCTAGGTATAGGGATGGTGCCAAGGAAAAAGCTGTGAAAGCTGCCATGTTGTTGCACTTTTGTACTCCCCTTGGGATGCCTTTCACAGGTGCCGTGTGCCTGGAGCTCAGGGCTTCCTGGTTTAAAAAACCATGTCCCTAGCTGAGACTGGAGGCAGGTGATTCAGCCTAGGCTTAGCAATGGTGCCAATGAAAACGTGTGGAGGCAGCCATTTTCTGGCACTTTTGTGCTCCCCTTGGGATGCCTTTCGCAGCTGCCGTGTGCCTGGAGCTCAGAGCTTGCTGGTTTAAAAAGCTCTACACCTAGGCGTAACCCTAACCCTAACCGTAACACTGGTCATTTAAATCAGCCTGGGTTTAGGAATTATCCCAAGGGAAAAGCTGTGGAGACAGCCATGTTGTGGCACTTTTGCGCTCCCCTTGGGATGCCTTTCACAGCTGCAGTGTGCTTGGAGCACAGGGCTTCCTGGTTTAAAAAACCACAACTTTAGCCCAAACTGGAGGCTTCTAAATCAGCCTTCGTTTCGGGACGTCCCCAAGGAAAAAGCTGTGGAGGCAGGCATGTTGAGGCACTTCTGCGCTCTTCTTGGGTAGTCCTTCGCAGCTGCTGTGTTCTTGGAACTCAGGGCTTTCTGGTTAAAAGAACACTAACCCTAGGCCTAACTCAAACCTTAAGCCTAGGAAGGAAAATCAGCCTATGATTCGGGATGGTCTCATGGAAATAGCAGTGGAGGCAGCCAAGTTGTGTCACTTTTGCGCTCCCCTTGGGATGCCTTTAACAGCTGCAGTGTGCCTGGAGCACAGGGCTTCCTGGTTTTAAAAGTCCTAGGCCTAAGCCTAACAGTAACCCTAGGAAGGTAAATCAGCCGGGTATTAGGGTTCTTCCTAAGGAAAAAGCTGTGAAAGCAGCCATGTTGTGGCACTTCTGCGCTCCCTTTGGGATGCCTTTGGCAGATGCAGTAAGCCTGGAACTCAGGGCTTCCTGGTTAAAAAAATCCTTGCCCTTGGCTGAGCCCTAACCCTAACCCTAGGCAGATAAATCAGCCTAGGTATAGGGATGGTGCCAAGGAAAAAGCTGTGAAAGCTGCCATGTTGTTGCACTTTTGTACTCCCCTTGGGATGCCTTTCACAGCTGCCGTGTGCCTGGAGCTCAGGGCTTCCTGGTTTAAAAAACCATGTCCCTAGCTGAGACTGGAGGCAGGTGATTCAGCCTAGGCTTAGCAATGGTGCCAATGAAAACGTGTGGAGGCAGCCATTTTCTGGCACTTTTGTGCTCCCCTTGGGATGCCTTTCGCAGCTGCCGTGTGCCTGGAGCTCAGAGCTTGCTGGTTTAAAAAGCTCTACACCTAGGCTTAACCCTAACCCTAACCGTAACACTGGTCATTTAAATCAGCCTGGGTTTAGGAATTATCCCAAGGGAAAAGCTGTGGAGACAGCCATGTTGTGGCACTTTTGCGCTCCCCTTGGGATGCCTTTCACAGCTGCAGTGTGCTTGGAGCACAGGGCTTCCTGGTTTAAAAACCCACAACTTTAGCCCAAACTGGAGGCTTCGAAATCAGCCTTCGTTTCGGGACGTCCCCAAGGAAAAAGCTGTGGAGGCAGGCATGTTGAGGCACTTCTGCGCTCTTCTTGGGTAGTCCTTCGCAGCTGCTGTGTTCTTGGAACTCAGGGCTTTCTGGTTAAAAGAACACTAACCCTAGGCCTAACTCAAACCTTAAGCCTAGGAAGGAAAATCAGCCTATGATTCGGGATGGTCTCATGGAAATAGCAGTGGAGGCAGCCAAGTTGGGTCACTTTTGCGCTCCCCTTGGGATGCCTTTAACAGCTGCAGTGTGCCTGGAGCACAGGGCTTCTTGGTTTTAAAAGTCCTAGGCCTAAGCCTAACAGTAACCCTAGGAAGGTAAATCAGCCGGGTATTAGGGTTCTTCCTAAGGAAAAAGCTGTGAAAGCAGCCATGTTGTGGCACTTCTGCGCTCCCTTTGGGATGCCTTTGGCAGATGCAGTAAGCCTGGAACTCAGGGCTTCCTGCTTAAAAAAATCCTAGCCCTAGGCTGAGCCCTAACCCTAACCCTAGGCAGATAAATCAGCCTAGGTATAGGGATGGTGCCAAGGAAAAAGCTGTGAAAGCTGCCATGTTGTTGCACTTTTGTACTCCCCTTGGGATGCCTTTCACAGCTGCCGTGTGCCTGGAGCTCAGGGCTTCCTGGTTTAAAAAACAATGTCCCTAGCTGAGACTGGAGGCAGGTGATTCAGCCTAGGCTTAGCAATGGTGCCAATGAAAACGTGTGGAGGCAGCCATTTTCTGGCACTTTTGTGCTCCCCTTGGGATGCATTTCGCAGCTGCCGTGTGCCTGGAGCTCAGAGCTTGTTGGTTTAAAAAGCTCTACACCTAGGCGTAACCCTAACCCTAACCGTAACACTGGTCATTTAAATCAGCCTGTGTTTAGGAATTATCCTAAGGGAAAAGCTGTGGAGACAGCCATGTTGTGGCACTTTTGCGCTCCCCTTGGGATGCCTTTCACAGCTGCAGTGTGCTTGGAGCACAGGGCTTCCTGGTTTAAAAAACCACAACTTTAGCCCAAACTGGAGGCTTCGAAATCAGCCTTCATTTCGGGACGTCCCCAAGGAAAAAGCTGTGGAGGCAGGCATGTTGAGGCACTTCTGCGCTCTTCTTGGGTAGTCCTTCGCAGCTGCTGTGTTCTTGGAACTCAGGGCTTTCTGGTTAAAAGAACACTAACCCTAGGCCTAACTCAAACCTTAAGCCTAGGAAGGAAAATCAGCCTATGATTCGGGATGGTCTCATGGAAATAGCAGTGGAGGCAGCCAAGTTGTGTCACTTTTGCGCTCCCCTTGGGATGCCTTTAACAGCTGCAGTGTGCCTGGAGCACAGGGCTTCCTGGTTTTAAAAGTCCTAGGCCTAAGCCTAACAGTAACCCTAGGAAGGTAAATCAGCCGGGTATTAGGGTTCTTCCTAAGGAAAAAGCTGTGAAAGCAGCCATGTTGTGGCACTTCTGCGCTCCCTTTGGGATGCCTTTGGCAGATGCAGTAAGCCTGGAACTCAGGGCTTCCTGCTTAAAAAAATCCTTGCCCTTGGCTGAGCCCTAACCCTAACCCTAGGCAGATAAATCAGCCTAGGTATAGGGATGGTGCCAAGGAAAAAGCTGTGAAAGCTGCCATGTTGTTGCACTTTTGTACTCCCCTTGGGATGCCTTTCACAGCTGCCGTGTGCCTGGAGCTCAGGGCTTCCTGGTTTAAAAAACCATGTCCCTAGCTGAGACTGGAGGCAGGTGATTCAGCCTAGGCTTAGCAATGGTGCCAATGAAAACGTGTGGAGGCAGCCATTTTCTGGCACTTTTGCGCTCCCCTTGGGATGCCTTTCACAGCTGCAGTGTGCTTGGAGCACAGGGCTTCCTGGTGTAAAAAACCACAACTTTAGCCCAAACTGGAGGCTTCTAAATCAGCCTTCGTTTCGGGACGTCCCCAAGGAAAAAGCTGTGGAGGCAGGCATGTTGAGGCACTTCTGCGCTCTTCTTGGGTAGTCCTTCGCAGCTGCTGTGTTCTTGGAACTCAGGGCTTTCTGGTTAAAAGAACACTAACCCTAGGCCTAACTCAAACCTTAAGCCTAGGAAGGAAAATCAGCCTATGATTCGGGATGGTCTCATGGAAATAGCAGTGGAGGCAGCCAAGTTGGGTCACTTTTGCGCTCCCCTTGGGATGCCTTTAACAGCTGCAGTGTGCCTGGAGCACAGGGCTTCCTGGTTTTAAAAGTCCTAGGCCTAAGCCTAACAGTAACCCTAGGAAGGTAAATCAGCCGGGTATTAGGGTTCTTCCTAAGGAAAAAGCTGTGAAAGCAGCCATGTTGTGGACCTTCTGCGCTCCCTTTGGGATGCCTTTGGCAGATGCAGTAAGCCTGGAACTCAGGGCTTCCTGGTTAAAAAATCCTAGACCTAGGCTGAGCCCTAACCCTAACCCTAGGCAGATAAATCAGCCTAGGTATAGGGATTGTGCCAAGGAAAAAGCTGTGAAAGCTGCCATGTTGTTGCACTTTTGTACTCCCCTTGGGATGCCTTTCACAGCTGCCGTGTGCCTGGAGCTCAGGGCTTCCTGGTTTAAAAAACCATGTCCCTAGCTGAGACTGGAGGCAGGTGATTCAGCATAGGCTTAGCAATGGTGCCAATGAAAACGTGTGGAGGCAGCCATTTTCTGGCACTTTTGTGCTCCCCTTGGGATGCCTTTCGCAGCTGCCGTGTGCCTGGAGCTCAGAGCTTGCTGGTTTAAAAAGCTCTACACCTAGGCGTAACCCTAACCCTAACCGTAACACTGGTCATTTAAATCAGCCTGGGTTTAGGAATTATCCCAAGGGAAAAGCTGTGGAGACAGCCATGTTGTGGCACTTTTGCGCTCCCCTTGGGATGCCTTTCACAGCTGCAGTGAGCTTGGAGCACAGGGCTTCCTGGTGTAAAAAACCACAACTTTAGCCCAAACTGGAGGCTTCTAAATCAGCCTTCGTTTCGGGACGTCCCCAAGGAAAAAGCTGTGGAGGCAGGCATGTTGAGGCACTTCTGCGCTCTTCTTGGGTAGTCCTTCGCAGCTGCTGTGTTCTTGGAACTCAGGGCTTTCTGGTTAAAAGAACACTAACCCTAGGCCTAACTCAAACCTTAAGCCTAGGAAGGAAAATCAGCCTATGATTCGGGATGGTCTCATGGAAATAGCAGTGGAGGCAGCCAAGTTGTGTCACTTTTGCGCTCCCCTTGGGATGCCTTTCACAGCTGCAGTGTGCCTGGAGCACAGGGCTTCCTGGTTTTAAAAGTCCTAGGCCTAAGCCTAACAGTAACCCTAGGAAGGTAAATCAGCCGGGTATTAGGGTTCTTCCTAAGGAAAAAGCTGTGAAAGCAGCCATGTTGTGGCACTTCTGCGCTCCCTTTGGGATGCCTTTGGCAGATGCAGTAAGCCTGGAACTCAGGGCTTCCTGGTTAAAAAATCCTAGACCTAGGCTGAGCCCTAACCCTAACCCTAGGCAGATAAATCAGCCTAGGTATAGGGATTGTGCCAAGGAAAAAGCTGTGAAAGCTGCCATGTTGTTGCACTTTTGTACTCCCCTTGGGATGCCTTTCACAGCTGCCGTGTGCCTGGAGCTCAGGGCTTCCTGGTTTAAAAAACCATGTCCCTAGCTGAGACTGGAGGCAGGTGATTCAGCATAGGCTTAGCAATGGTGCCAATGAAAACGTGTGGAGGCAGCCATTTTCTGGCACTTTTGTGCTCCCCTTGGGATGCCTTTCGCAGCTGCCGTGTGCCTGGAGCTCAGAGCTTGCTGGTTTAAAAAGCTCTACACCTAGGCGTAACCCTAACCCTAACCGTAACACTGGTCATTTAAATCAGCCTGGGTTTAGGAATTATCCCAAGGGAAAAGCTGTGGAGACAGCCATGTTGTGGCACTTTTGCGCTCCCCTTGGGATGCCTTTCACAGCTGCAGTGAGCTTGGAGCACAGGGCTTCCTGGTGTAAAAAACCACAACTTTAGCCCAAACTGGAGGCTTCTAAATCAGCCTTCGTTTCGGGACGTCCCCAAGGAAAAAGCTGTGGAGGCAGGCATGTTGAGGCACTTCTGCGCTCTTCTTGGGTAGTCCTTCGCAGCTGCTGTGTTCTTGGAACTCAGGGCTTTCTGGTTAAAAGAACACTAACCCTAGGCCTAACTCAAACCTTAAGCCTAGGAAGGAAAATCAGCCTATGATTCGGGATGGTCTCATGGAAATAGCAGTGGAGGCAGCCAAGTTGTGTCACTTTTGCACTCCCCTTGGGATGCCTTTAACAGCTGCAGTGTGCCTGGAGCACAGGGCTTCCTGGTTTTAAAAGTCCTAGGCCTAAGCCTAACAGTAACCCTAGGAAGGTAAATCAGCCGGGTATTAGGGTTCTTCCTAAGGAAAAAGCTGTGAAAGCAGCCATGTTGTGGCACTTCTGCGCTCCCTTTGGGATGCCTTTGGCAGATGCAGTAAGCCTGGAACTCAGGGCTTCCTGGTTAAAAAAATCCTTGCCCTTGGCTGAGCCCTAACCCTAACCCTACGCAGATATACCAGCCTAGGTATAGGGATGGTGCCAAGGAAAAAGCTGTGAAAGCTGCCATGTTGTTGCACTTTTGTACTCCCCTTGGGATGCCTTTCACAGCTGCCGTGTGCCTGGAGCTCAGGGCTTCCTGGTTTAAAAAACCATGTCCCTAGCTGAGACTGGAGGCAGGTGATTCAGCCTAGGCTTAGCAATGGTGCCAATGAAAACGTGTGGAGGCAGCCATTTTCTGGCACTTTTGTGCTCCCCTTGGGATGCCTTTCGCAGCTGCCGTGTGCCTGGAGCTCAGAGCTTGCTGGTTTAAAAAGCTCTACACCTAGGCGTAACCCTAACCCTAACCGTAACACTGGTCATTTAAATCAGCCTGTGTTTAGGAATTATCCTAAGGGAAAAGCTGTGGAGACAGCCATGTTGTGGCACTTTTGCGCTCCCCTTGGGATGCCTTTCACAGCTGCAGTGTGCTTGGAGCACAGGGCTTCCTGGTGTAAAAAACCACAACTTTAGCCCAAACTGGAGGCTTCTAAATCAGCCTTCGTTTCGGGACGTCCCCAAGGAAAAAGCTGTGGAGGCAGGCATGTTGAGGCACTTCTGCGCTCTTCTTGGGTAGTCCTTCGCAGCTGCTGTGTTCTTGGAACTCAGGGCTTTCTGGTTAAAAGAACACTAACCCTAGGCCTAACTCAAACCTTAAGCCTAGGAAGGAAAATCAGCCTATGATTCGGGATGGTCTCATGGAAATAGCAGTGGAGGCAGCCAAGTTGTGTCACTTTTGCGCTCCCCTTGGGATGCCTTTCACAGCTGCAGTGTACCTGGAGCACAGGGCTTCCTGGTTTTAAAAGTCCTAGGCCTAAGCCTAACAGTAACCCTAGGAAGGTAAATCAGCCGGGTATTAGGGTTCTTCCTAAGGAAAAAGCTGTGAAAGCAGCCATGTTGTGGCACTTCTGCGCTCCCTTTGGGATGCCTTTGGCAGATGCAGTAAGCCTGGAACTCAGGGCTTCCTGGTTAAAAAATCCTAGCCCTAGGCTGAGCCCTAACCCTAACCCTAGGCAGATAAATCAGCCTAGGTAGAGGGATGGTGCCAAGGAAAAAGCTGTGAAAGCTGCCATGTTGTTGCACTTTTGTACTCCCCTTGGGATGCCTTTCACAGCTGCCGTGTGCCTGGAGCTCAGGGCTTCCTGGTTTAAAAAACAATGTCCCTAGCTGAGACTGGAGGCAGGTGATTCAGCCTAGGCTTAGCAATGGTGCCAATGAAAACGTGTGGAGGCAGCCATTTTCTGGCACTTTTGTGCTCCCCTTGGGATGCCTTTCGCAGCTGCCGTGTGCCTGGAGCTCAGAGCTTGCTGGTTTAAAAAGCTCTACACCTAGGCGTAACCCTAACCCTAACCGTAACACTGGTCATTTAAATCAGCCTGGGTTTAGGAATTATCCCAAGGGAAAAGCTGTGGAGACAGCCATGTTGTGGCACTTTTGCGCTCCCCTTGGGATGCCTTTCACAGCTGCAGTGAGCTTGGAGCACAGGGCTTCCTGGTGTAAAAAACCACAACTTTAGCCCAAACTGGAGGCTTCTAAATCAGCCTTCGTTTCGGGACGTCCCCAAGGAAAAAGCTGTGGAGGCAGGCATGTTGAGGCACTTCTGCGCTCTTCTTGGGTAGTCCTTCGCAGCTGCTGTGTTCTTGGAACTCAGGGCTTTCTGGTTAAAAGAACACTAACCCTAGGCCTAACTCAAACCTTAAGCCTAGGAAGGAAAATCAGCCTATGATTCGGGATGGTCTCATGGAAATAGCAGTGGAGGCAGCCAAGTTGTGTCACTTTTGCGCTCCCCTTGGGATGCCTTTCACAGCTGCAGTGTACCTGGAGCACAGGGCTTCCTGGTTTTAAAAGTCCTAGGCCTAAGCCTAACAGTAACCCTAGGAAGGTAAATCAGCCGGGTATTAGGGTTCTTCCTAAGGAAAAAGCTGTGAAAGCAGCCATGTTGTGGCACTTCTGCGCTCCCTTTGGGATGCCTTTGGCAGATGCAGTAAGCCTGGAACTCAGGGCTTCCTGGTTAAAAAATCCTAGCCCTAGGCTGAGCCCTAACCCTAACCCTAGGCAGATAAATCAGCCTAGGTAGAGGGATGGTGCCAAGGAAAAAGCTGTGAAAGCTGCCATGTTGTTGCACTTTTGTACTCCCCTTGGGATGCCTTTCACAGCTGCCGTGTGCCTGGAGCTCAGGGCTTCCTGGTTTAAAAAACAATGTCCCTAGCTGAGACTGGAGGCAGGTGATTCAGCCTAGGCTTAGCAATGGTGCCAATGAAAACGTGTGGAGGCAGCCATTTTCTGGCACTTTTGTGCTCCCCTTGGGATGCCTTTCGCAGCTGCCGTGTGCCTGGAGCTCAGAGCTTGCTGGTTTAAAAAGCTCTACACCTAGGCGTAACCCTAACCCTAACCGTAACACTGGTCATTTAAATCAGCCTGGGTTTAGGAATTATCCCAAGGGAAAAGCTGTGGAGACAGCCATGTTGTGGCACTTTTGCGCTCCCCTTGGGATGCCTTTCACAGCTGCAGTGAGCTTGGAGCACAGGGCTTCCTGGTGTAAAAAACCACAACTTTAGCCCAAACTGGAGGCTTCTAAATCAGCCTTCGTTTCGGGACGTCCCCAAGGAAAAAGCTGTGGAGGCAGGCATGTTGAGGCACTTCTGCGCTCTTCTTGGGTAGTCCTTCGCAGCTGCTGTGTTCTTGGAACTCAGGGCTTTCTGGTTAAAAGAACACTAACCCTAGGCCTAACTCAAACCTTAAGCCTAGGAAGGAAAATCAGCCTATGATTCGGGATGGTCTCATGGAAATAGCAGTGGAGGCAGCCAAGTTGTGTCACTTTTGCGCTCCCCTTGGGATGCCTTTAACAGCTGCAGTGTGCCTGGAGCACAGGGCTTCCTGGTTTTAAAAGTCCTAGGCCTAAGCCTAACAGTAACCCTAGGAAGGTAAATCAGCCGGGTATTAGGGTTCTTCCTAAGGAAAAAGCTGTGAAAGCAGCCATGTTGAGGCACTTCTGCGCTCCCTTTGGGATGCCTTTGGCAGATGCAGTAAGCCTGGAACTCAGGGCTTCCTGGTTAAAAAAATCCTAGCCCTTGGCTGAGCCCTAACCCTAACCCTAGGGAGATAAATCAGCCTAGGTATAGGGATGGTGCCAAGGAAAAAGCTGTGAAAGCTGCCATGTTGTTGCACTTTTGTACTCCCCTTGGGATGCCTTTCACAGCTGCCGTGTGCCTGGAGCTCAGGGCTTCCTGGTTTAAAAAACCATGTCCCTAGCTGAGACTGGAGGCAGGTGATTCAGCCTAGGCTTAGCAATGGTGCCAATGAAAACGTGTGGAGGCAGCCATTTTCTGGCACTTTTGTGCTCCCCTTGGGATGCCTTTCGCAGCTGCCGTGTGCCTGGAGCTCAGAGCTTGCTGGTTTAAAAAGCTCTACACCTAGGCGTAACCCTAACCCTAACCGTAACACTGGTCATTTAAAGCAGCCTGGGTTTAGGAATTATCCTAAGGGAAAAGCTGTGGAGACAGCCATGTTGTGGCACTTTTGCGCTCCCCTTGGGATGCCTTTCACAGCTGCAGTGTGCTTGGAGCACAGGGCTTCCTGGTGTAAAAAACCACAACTTTACCCCAAACTGGAGGCTTCTAAATCAGCCTTCGTTTCGGGACGTCCCCAAGGAAAAAGCTGTGGAGGCAGGCATGTTGAGGCACTTCTGCGCTCTTCTTGGGTAGTCCTTCGCAGCTGCTGTGTTCTTGGAACTCAGGGCTTTCTGGTTGAAAGAACACTAACCCTAGGCCTAACTCAAACCTTAAGCCTAGGAAGGAAAATCAGCCTATGATTCGGGATGGTCTCATGGAAATAGCAGTGGAGGCAGCCAAGTTGTGTCACTTTTGCGCTCCCCTTGGGATGGCTTTCACAGCTGCAGTGTGCTTGGAGCACAGGGCTTCCTGGTTTTAAAAGTCCTAGGCCTAAGCCTAACAGTAACCCTAGGAAGGTAAATCAGCCGGGTATTAGGGTTCTTCCTAAGGAAAAAGCTGTGAAAGCAGCCATGTTGTGGCACTTCACCGCTCCCTTTGGGATGCCTTTGGCAGATGCAGTAAGCCTGGAACTCAGGGCTTCCTGGTTAAAAAATCCTAGCCCTAGGCTGAGCCCTAACCCTAACCCTAGGCAGATAAATCAGCCTAGGTATAGGGATTGTGCCAAGGAAAAAGCTGTGAAAGCTGCCATGTTGTTGCACTTTTGTACTCCCCTTGGGATGCCTTTCACAGCTGCCGTGTGCCTGGAGCTCAGGGCTTCCTGGTTTAAAAAACAATGTCCCTAGCTGAGACTGGAGGCAGGTGATTCAGCCTAGGCTTAGCAATGGTGCCAATGAAAACGTGTGGAGGCAGCCATTTTCTGGCACTTTTGTGCTCCCCTTGGGATGCCTTTCGCAGCTGCCGTGTGCCTGGAGTTCAGAGCTTGCTGGTTTAAAAAGCTCTACACCTAGGCGTAACCCTAACCCTAACCGTAACACTGGTCATTTAAATCAGCCTGGGTTTAGGAATTATCCCAAGGGAAAAGCTGTGGAGACAGCCATGTTGTGGCACTTTTGCGCTCCCCTTGGGATGCCTTTCACAGCTGCAGTGAGCTTGGAGCACAGGGCTTCCTGGTGTAAAAAACCACAACTTTAGCCCAAACTGGAGGCTTCTAAATCAGCCTTCGTTTCGGGACGTCCCCAAGGAAAAAGCTGTGGAGGCAGGCATGTTGAGGCACTTCTGCGCTCTTCTTGGGTAGTCCTTCGCAGCTGCTGTGTTCTTGGAACTCAGGGCTTTCTGGTTAAAAGAACACTAACCCTAGGCCTAACTCAAACCTTAAGCCTAGGAAGGAAAATCAGCCTATGATTCGGGATGGTCTCATGGAAATAGCAGTGGAGGCAGCCAAGTTGTGTCACTTTTGCGCTCCCCTTGGGATGCCTTTAACAGCTGCAGTGTGCCTGGAGCACAGGGCTTCCTGGTTTTAAAAGTCCTAGGCCTAAGCCTAACAGTAACCCTAGGAAGGTAAATCAGCCGGGTATTAGGGTTCTTCCTAAGGAAAAAGCTGTGAAAGCAGCCATGTAGTGGCACTTCTGCGCTCCCTTTGGGATGCCTTTGGCAGATGCAGTAAGCCTGGAACTCAGGGCTTCCTGCTTAAAAAAATCCTTGCCCTTGGCTGAGCCCTAACCCTAACCCTAGGCAGATATATCAGCCTAGGTATAGGGATGGTGCCAAGGAAAAAGCTGTGAAAGCTGCCATGTTGTTGCACTTTTGTACTCCCCTTGGGATGCCTTTCACAGCTGCCGTGTGCCTGGAGCTCAGGGCTTCCTGGTTTAAAAAACCATGTCCCTAGCTGAGACTGGAGGCAGGTGATTCAGCCTAGGCTTAGCAATGGTGCCAATGAAAACGTGTGGAGGCAGCCATTTTCTGGCACTTTTGTGCTCCCCTTGGGATGCCTTTCGCAGCTGCCGTGTGCCTGGAGCTCAGAGCTTGCTGGTTTAAAAAGCTCTACACCTAGGCGTAACCCTAACCCTAACCGTAACACTGGTCATTTAAATCAGCCTGTGTTTAGGAATTATCCTAAGGGAAAAGCTGTGGAGACAGCCATGTTGTGGCACTTTTGCGCTCCCCTTGGGATGCCTTTCACAGCTGCAGTGTGCTTGGAGCACAGGGCTTCCTGGTTTAAAAAACCACAACTTTAGCCCAAACTGGAGGCTTCTAAATCAGCCTTCGTTTCGGGACGTCCCCAAGGAAAAAGCTGTGCAGGCAGGCATGTTGAGGCACTTCTGCGCTCTTCTTGGGTAGTCCTTCGCAGCTGCTGTGTTCTTGGAACTCAGGGCTTTCTGGTTAAAAGAACACTAACCCTAGGCCTAACTCAAACCTTAAGCCTAGGAAGGAAAATCAGCCTATGATTCGGGATGGTCTCATGGAAATAGCAGTGGAGGCAGCCAAGTTGTGTCACTTTTGCGCTCCCCTTGGGATGCCTTTAACAGCTGCAGTGTGCCTGGAGCACAGGGCTTCCTGGTTTTAAAAGTCCTAGGCCTAAGCCTAACAGTAACCCTAGGAAGGTAAATCAGCCGGGTATTAGGGTTCTTCCTAAGGAAAAAGCTGTGAAAGCAGCCATGTTGTGGCACTTCTGCGCTCCCTTTGGGATGCCTTTGGCAGATGCAGTAAGCCTGGAACTCAGGGCTTCCTGCTTAAAAAATCCTTGCCCTTGGCTGAGCCCTAACCCTAAGCCTAGGCAGATAAATCAGCCTAGGTATAGGGATGGTGCCAAGGAAAAAGCTGTGAAAGCTGCCATGTTGTTGCACTTTTGTACTCCCCTTGGGATGCCTTTCACAGCTGCCGTGTGCCTGGAGCTCAGGGCTTCCTGGTTTAAAAAACAATGTCCCTAGCTGAGACTGGAGGCAGGTGATTCAGCATAGGCTTAGCAATGGTGCCAATGAAAACGTGTGGAGGCAGCCATTTTCTGGCACTTTTGTGCTCCCCTTGGGATGCCTTTCGCAGCTGCCGTGTGCCTGGAGCTCAGAGCTTGCTGGTTTAAAAAGCTCTACACCTAGGCGTAACCCTAACCCTAACCGTAACACTGGTCATTTAAATCAGCCTGGGTTTAGGAATTATCCCAAGGGAAAAGCTGTGGAGACAGCCATGTTGTGGCACTTTTGCGCTCCCCTTGGGATGCCTTTCACAGCTGCAGTGAGCTTGGAGCACAGGGCTTCCTGGTGTAAAAAACCACAACTTTAGCCCAAACTGGAGGCTTCTAAATCAGCCTTCGTTTCGGGACGTCCCCAAGGAAAAAGCTGTGGAGGCAGGCATGTTGAGGCACTTCTGCGCTCTTCTTGGGTAGTCCTTCGCAGCTGCTGTGTTCTTGGAACTCAGGGCTTTCTGGTTAAAAGAACACTAACCCTAGGCCTAACTCAAACCTTAAGCCTAGGAAGGAAAATCAGCCTATGATTCGGGATGGTCTCATGGAAATAGCAGTGGAGGCAGCCAAGTTGTGTCACTTTTGCGCTCCCCTTGGGATGCCTTGAACAGCTGCAGTGTGCCTGGAGCACAGGGCTTCCTGGTTTTAAAAGTCCTAGGCCTAAGCCTAACAGTAACCCTAGGAAGGTAAATCAGCCGGGTATTAGGGTTCTTCCTAAGGAAAAAGCTGTGAAAGCAGCCATGTTGAGGCACTTCTGCGCTCCCTTTGGGATGCCTTTGGCAGATGCAGTAAGCCTGGAACTCAGGGCTTCCTGCTTAAAAAAATCCTTGCCCTTGGCTGAGCCCTAACCCTAACCCTAGGCAGATAAATCAGCCTAGGTATAGGGATGGTGCCAAGGAAAAAGCTGTGAAAGCTGCCATGTTGTTGCACTTTTGTACTCCCCTTGGGATGCCTTTCACAGGTGCCGTGTGCCTGGAGCTCAGGGCTTCCTGGTTTAAAAAACCATGTCCCTAGCTGAGACTGGAGGCAGGTGATTCAGCCTAGGCTTAGCAATGGTGCCAATGAAAACGTGTGGAGGCAGCCATTTTCTGGCACTTTTGTGCTCCCCTTGGGATGCCTTTCGCAGCTGCCGTGTGCCTGGAGCTCAGAGCTTGCTGGTTTAAAAAGCTCTACACCTAGGCGTAACCCTAACCCTAACCGTAACACTGGTCATTTAAATCAGCCTGGGTTTAGGAATTATCCCAAGGGAAAAGCTGTGGAGACAGCCATGTTGTGGCACTTTTGCGCTCCCCTTGGGATGCCTTTCACAGCTGCAGTGAGCTTGGAGCACAGGGCTTCCTGGTGTAAAAAACCACAACTTTAGCCCAAACTGGAGGCTTCTAAATCAGCCTTCGTTTCGGGACGTCCCCAAGGAAAAAGCTGTGGAGGCAGGCATGTTGAGGCACTTCTGCGCTCTTCTTGGGTAGTCCTTCGCAGCTGCTGTGTTCTTGGAACTCAGGGCTTTCTGGTTAAAAGAACACTAACCCTAGGCCTTACTCAAACCGTAAGCCTAGGAAGGAAAATCAGCCTATGATTCGGGATGGTCTCATGGAAATAGCAGTGGAGGCAGCCAAGTTGTGTCACTTTTGCGCTCCCCTTGGGATGCCTTTAACAGCTGCAGTGTGCCTGGAGCACAGGGCTTCCTGGTTTTAAAAGTCCTAGGCCTAAGCCTAACAGTAACCCTAGGAAGGTAAATCAGCCAGGTATTAGGGTTCTTCCTAAGGAAAAAGCTGTGAAAGCAGCCATGTTGTGGCACTTCTGCGCTCCCTTTGGGATGCCTTTGGCAGATGCAGTAAGCCTGGAACTCAGGGCTTCCTGGTTAAAAAATCCTAGCCCTAGGCTGAGCCCTAACCCTAACCCTAGGCAGATAAATCAGCCTAGGTATAGGGATTGTGCCAAGGAAAAAGCTGTGAAAGCTGCCATGTTGTTGCACTTTTGTACTCCCCTTGGGATGCCTTTCACAGGTGCCGTGTGCCTGGAGCTCAGGGCTTCCTGGTTTAAAAAACAATGTCCCTAGCTGAGACTGGAGGCAGGTGATTCAGCCTAGGCTTAGCAATGGTGCCAATGAAAACGTGTGGAGGCAGCCATTTTCTGGCACTTTTGTGCTCCCCTTGGGATGCCTTTCGCAGCTGCCGTGTGCCTGGAGCTCAGAGCTTGCTGGTTTAAAAAGCTCTACACCTAGGCGTAACCCTAACCCTAACCGTAACACTGGTCATTTAAATCAGCCTGGGTTTAGGAATTATCCCAAGGGAAAAGCTGTGGACACAGCCATGTTGTGGCACTTTTGCGCTCCCCTTGGGATGCCTTTCACAGCTGCAGTGTGCTTGGAGCACAGGGCTTCCTGGTGTAAAATACCACAACTTTAGCCCAAACTGGAGGCTTCTAAATCAGCCTTCGTTTCGGGACGTCCCCAAGGAAAAAAGCTGTGGAGGCAGGCATGTTGAGGCACTTCTGCGCTCTTCTTGGGTAGTCCTTCGCAGGTGCTGTGTTCTTGGAACTCAGGGCTTTCTGGTTAAAAGAACACTAACCCTAGGCCTAACTCAAACCTTAAGCCTAGGAAGGAAAATCAGCCTATGATTCGGGATGGTCTCATGGAAATAGCAGTGGAGGCAGCCAAGTTGTGTCACTTTTGCGCTCCCCTTGGGATGCCTTGAACAGCTGCAGTGTGCCTGGAGCACAGGGCTTCCTGGTTTTAAAAGTCCTAGGCCTAAGCCTAACAGTAACCCTAGGAAGGTAAATCAGCCGGGTATTAGGGTTCTTCCTAAGGAAAAAGCTGTGAAAGCAGCCATGTTGTGGCACTTCTGCGCTCCCTTTGGGATGCCTTTGGCAGATGCAGTAAGCCTGGAACTCAGGGCTTCCTGGTTAAAAAATCCTAGCCCTAGGCTGAGCCCTAACCCTAACCCTAGGCAGATAAATCAGCCTAGGTATAGGGATGGTGCCAAGGAAAAAGCTGTGAAAGCTGCCATGTTGTTGCACTTTTGTACTCCCCTTGGGATGCCTTTCACAGGTGCCGTGTGCCTGGAGCTCAGGGCTTCCTGGTTTAAAAAACCATGTCCCTAGCTGAGACTGGAGGCAGGTGATTCAGCCTAGGCTTAGCAATGGTGCCAATGAAAACGTGTGGAGGCAGCCATTTTCTGGCACTTTTGTGCTCCCCTTGGGATGCCTTTCGCAGCTGCCGTGTGCCTGGAGCTCAGAGCTTGCTGGTTTAAAAAGCTCTACACCTAGGCGTAACCCTAACCCTAACCGTAACACTGGTCATTTAAATCAGCCTGGGTTTAGGAATTATCCCAAGGGAAAAGCTGTGGACACAGCCATGTTGTGGCACTTTTGCGCTCCCCTTGGGATGCCTTTCACAGCTGCAGTGTGCTTGGAGCACAGGGCTTCCTGGTGTAAAAAACCACAACTTTAGCCCAAACTGGAGGCTTCTAAATCAGCCTTCGTTTCGGGACGTCCCCAAGGAAAAAGCTGTGGAGGCAGGCATGTTGAGGCACTTCTGCGCTCTTCTTGGGTAGTCCTTCGCAGCTGCTGTGTTCTTGGAACTCAGGGCTTTCTGGTTAAAAGAACACTAACCCTAGGCCTAACTCAAACCTTAAGCCTAGGAAGGAAAATCAGCCTATGATTCGGGATGGTCTCATGGAAATAGCAGTGGAGGCAGCCAAGTTGTGTCACTTTTGCGCTCCCCTTGGGATGCCTTTAACAGCTGCAGTGTGCCTGGAGCACAGGGCTTCCTGGTTTTAAAAGTCCTAGGCCTAAGCCTAACAGTAACCCTAGGAAGGTAAATCAGCCGGGTATTAGGGTTCTTCCTAAGGAAAAAGCTGTGAAAGCAGCCATGTTGTGGCACTTCTGCGCTCCCTTTGGGATGCCTTTGGCAGATGCAGTAAGCCTGGAACTCAGGGCTTCCTGGTTAAAAAAATCCTAGCCCTAGGCTGAGCCCTAACCCTAACCCTAGGGAGATAAATCAGCCTAGGTATAGGGATGGTGCCAAGGAAAAAGCTGTGAAAGCTGCCATGTTGTTGCACTTTTGTACTCCCCTTGGGATGCCTTTCACAGCTGCCGTGTGCCTGGAGCTCAGGGCTTCCTGGTTTAAAAAACCATGTCCCTAGCTGAGACTGGAGGCAGGTGATTCAGCCTAGGCTTAGCAATGGTGCCAATGAAAACGTGTGGAGGCAGCCATTTTCTGGCACTTTTGTGCTCCCCTTGGGATGCCTTTCGCAGCTGCCGTGTGCCTGGAGCTCAGAGCTTGCTGGTTTAAAAAGCTCTACACCTAGGCGTAACCCTAACCCTAACCGTAACACTGGTCATTTAAATCAGCCTGGGTTTAGGAATTATCCCAAGGGAAAAGCTGTGGAGACAGCCATGTTGTGGCACTTTTGCGCTCCCCTTGGGATGCCTTTCACAGCTGCAGTGTGCTTGGAGCACAGGGCTTCCTGGTTTAAAAAACCACAACTTTAGCCCAAACTGGAGGCTTCTAAATCAGCCTTCATTTCGGGACGTCCCCAAGGAAAAAGCTGTGGAGGCAGGCATGTTGAGGCACTTCTGCGCTCTTCTTGGGTAGTCCTTCGCAGCTGCTGTGTTCTTGGAACTCAGGGCTTTCTGGTTAAAAGAACACTAACCCTAGGCCTAACTCAAACCTTAAGCCTAGGAAGGAAAATCAGCCTATGATTCGGGATGGTCTCATGGAAATAGCAGTGGAGGCAGCCAAGTTGTGTCACTTTTGCGCTCCCCTTGGGATGCCTTTAACAGCTGCAGTGTGCCTGGAGCACAGGGCTTCCTGGTTTTAAAAGTCCTAGGCCTAAGCCTAACAGTAACCCTAGGAAGGTAAATCAGCCGGGTATTAGGGTTCTTCCTAAGGAAAAAGCTGTGAAAGCAGCCATGTTGTGGCACTTCTGCGCTCCCTTTGGGATGCCTTTGGCAGATGCAGTAAGCCTGGAACTCAGGGCTTCCTGCTTAAAAAAATCCTTGCCCTTGGCTGAGCCCTAACCCTAACCCTAGGCAGATAAATCAGCCTAGGTATAGGGATGGTGCCAAGGAAAAAGCTGTGAAAGCTGCCATGTTGTTGCACTTTTGTACTCCCCTTGGGATGCCTTTCACAGCTGCCGTGTGCCTGGAGCTCAGGGCTTCCTGGTTTAAAAAACCATGTCCCTAGCTGAGACTGGAGGCAGGTGATTCAGCCTAGGCTTAGCAATGGTGCCAATGAAAACGTGTGGAGGCAGCCATTTTCTGGCACTTTTGTGCTCCCCTTGGGATGCCTTTCGCAGCTGCCGTGTGCCTGGAGCTCAGAGCTTGCTGGTTTAAAAAGCTCTACACCTAGGCTTAACCCTAACCCTAACCGTAACACTGGTCATTTAAATCAGCCTGGGTTTAGGAATTATCCCAAGGGAAAAGCTGTGGAGACAGCCATGTTGTGGCACTTTTGCGCTCCCCTTGGGATGCCTTTCACAGCTGCAGTGTGCTTGGAGCACAGGGCTTCCTGGTTTAAAAACCCACAACTTTAGCCCAAACTGGAGGCTTCGAAATCAGCCTTCGTTTCGGGACGTCCCCAAGGAAAAAGCTGTGGAGGCAGGCATGTTGAGGCACTTCTGCGCTCTTCTTGGGTAGTCCTTCGCAGCTGCTGTCTTCTTGGAACTCAGGGCTTTCTGGTTAAAAGAACACTAACCCTAGGCCTAACTCAAACCTTAAGCCTAGGAAGGAAAATCAGCCTATGATTCGGGATGGTCTCATGGAAATAGCAGTGGAGGCAGCCAAGTTGGGTCACTTTTGCGCTCCCCTTGGGATGCCTTTAACAGCTGCAGTGTGCCTGGAGCACAGGGCTTCTTGGTTTTAAAAGTCCTAGGCCTAAGCCTAACAGTAACCCTAGGAAGGTAAATCAGCCGGGTATTAGGGTTCTTCCTAAGGAAAAAGCTGTGAAAGCAGCCATGTTGTGGCACTTCTGCGCTCCCTTTGGGATGCCTTTGGCAGATGCAGTAAGCCTGGAACTCAGGGCTTCCTGCTTAAAAAAATCCTAGCCCTAGGCTGAGCCCTAACCCTAACCCTAGGCAGATAAATCAGCCTAGGTATAGGGATGGTGCCAAGGAAAAAGCTGTGAAAGCTGCCATGTTGTTGCACTTTTGTACTCCCCTTGGGATGCCTTTCACAGCTGCCGTGTGCCTGGAGCTCAGGGCTTCCTGGTTTAAAAAACAATGTCCCTAGCTGAGACTGGAGGCAGGTGATTCAGCCTAGGCTTAGCAATGGTGCCAATGAAAACGTGTGGAGGCAGCCATTTTCTGGCACTTTTGTGCTCCCCTTGGGATGCCTTTCGCAGCTGCCGTGTGCCTGGAGCTCAGAGCTTGCTGGTTTAAAAAGCTCTACACCTAGGCGTAACCCTAACCCTAACCGTAACACTGGTCATTTAAATCAGCCTGTGTTTAGGAATTATCCTAAGGGAAAAGCTGTGGAGACAGCCATGTTGTGGCACTTTTGCGCTCCCCTTGGGATGCCTTTCACAGCTGCAGTGTGCTTGGAGCACAGGGCTTCCTGGTTTAAAAAACCACAACTTTAGCCCAAACTGGAGGCTTCGAAATCAGCCTTCATTTCGGGACGTCCCCAAGGAAAAAGCTGTGGAGGCAGGCATGTTGAGGCACTTCTGCGCTCTTCTTGGGTAGTCCTTCGCAGCTGCTGTGTTCTTGGAACTCAGGGCTTTCTGGTTAAAAGAACACTAACCCTAGGCCTAACTCAAACCTTAAGCCTAGGAAGGAAAATCAGCCTATGATTCGGGATGGTCTCATGGAAATAGCAGTGGAGGCAGCCAAGTTGTGTCACTTTTGCGCTCCCCTTGGGATGCCTTTAACAGCTGCAGTGTGCCTGGAGCACAGGGCTTCCTGGTTTTAAAAGTCCTAGGCCTAAGCCTAACAGTAACCCTAGGAAGGTAAATCAGCCGGGTATTAGGGTTCTTCCTAAGGAAAAAGCTGTGAAAGCAGCCATGTTGTGGCACTTCTGCGCTCCCTTTGGGATGCCTTTGGCAGATGCAGTAAGCCTGGAACTCAGGGCTTCCTGCTTAAAAAAATCCTTGCCCTTGGCTGAGCCCTAACCCTAACCCTAGGCAGATAAATCAGCCTAGGTATAGGGATGGTGCCAAGGAAAAAGCTGTGAAAGCTGCCATGTTGTTGCACTTTTGTACTCCCCTTGGGATGCCTTTCACAGCTGCCGTGTGCCTGGAGCTCAGGGCTTCCTGGTTTAAAAAACCATGTCCCTAGCTGAGACTGGAGGCAGGTGATTCAGCCTAGGCTTAGCAATGGTGCCAATGAAAACGTGTGGAGGCAGCCATTTTCTGGCAGTTTTGTGCTCCCCTTGGGATGCCTTTCACAGCTGCAGTGTGCTTGGAGCACAGGGCTTCCTGGTTTAAAAAACCACAACTTTAGCCCAAACTGGAGGCTTCTAAATCAGCCTTCGTTTCGGGACGTCCCCAAGGAAAAAGCTGTGGAGGCAGGCATGTTGAGGCACTTCTGCGCTCTTCTTGGGTAGTCCTTCGCAGCTGCTGTGTTCTTGGAACTCAGGGCTTTCTGGTTAAAAGAACACTAACCCTAGGCCTAACTCAAACCTTAAGCCTAGGAAGGAAAATCAGCCTATGATTCGGGATGGTCTCATGGAAATAGCAGTGGAGGCAGCCAAGTTGTGTCACTTTTGCGCTCCCCTTGGGATGCCTTTAACAGCTGCAGTGTGCCTGGAGCACAGGGCTTCCTGGTTTTAAAAGTCCTAGGCCTAAGCCTAACAGTAACCCTAGGAAGGTAAATCAGCCGGGTATTAGGGTTCTTCCTAAGGAAAAAGCTGTGAAAGCAGCCATGTTGTGGCACTTCTGCGCTCCCTTTGGGATGCCTTTGGCAGATGCAGTAAGCCTGGAACTCAGGGCTTCCTGGTTAAAAAATCCTTGCCCTAGGCTGAGCCCTAACCCTAACCCTAGGCAGATAAATCAGCCTAGGTAGAGGGATTGTGCCAAGGAAAAAGCTGTGAAAGCTGCCATGTTGTTGCACTTTTGTACTCCCCTTGGGATGCCTCTCACAGCTGCCGTGTGCCTGGAGCTCAGGGCTTCCTGGTTTAAAAAACAATGTCCCTAGCTGAGACTGGAGGCAGGTGATTCAGCCTAGGCTTAGCAATGGTGCCAATGAAAACGTGTGGAGGCAGCCATTTTCTGGCACTTTTGTGCTCCCCTTGGGATGCCTTTCACAGCTGCCGTGTGCCTGGAGCTCAGAGCTTGCTGGTTTAAAAAGCTCTACACCTAGGCGTAACCCTAACCCTAACCGTAACACTGGTCATTTAAATCAGCCTGGGTTTAGGAATTATCCCAAGGGAAAAGCTGTGGAGACAGCCATGTTGTGGCACTTTTGCGCTCCCCTTGGGATGCCTTTCACAGCTGCAGTGAGCTTGGAGCACAGGGCTTCCTGGTGTAAAAAACCACAACTTTAGCCCAAACTGGAGGCTTCTAAATCAGCCTTCGTTTCGGGACGTCCTCAAGGAAAAAGCTGTGGAGGCAGGCATGTTGAGGCACTTCTGCGCTCTTCTTGGGTAGTCCTTCGCAGCTGCTGTGTTCTTGGAACTCAGGGCTTTCTGGTTAAAAGAACACTAACCCTAGGCCTAACTCAAACCTTAAGCCTAGGAAGGAAAATCAGCCTATGATTCGGGATGGTCTCATGGAAATAGCAGTGGAGGCAGCCAAGTTGTGTCACTTTTGCGCTCCCCTTGGGATGCCTTTCACAGCTGCAGTGTGCCTGGAGCACAGGGCTTCCTGGTTTTAAAAGTCCTAGGCCTAAGCCTAACAGTAACCCTAGGAAGGTAAATCAGCCGGGTATTAGGGTTCTTCCTAAGGAAAAAGCTGTGAAAGCAGCCATGTTGTGGCACTTCTGCGCTCCCTTTGGGATGCCTTTGGCAGATGCAGTAAGCCTGGAACTCAGGGCTTCCTGGTTAAAAAAATCCTTGCCCTTGGCTGAGCCCTAACCCTAACCCTAGGCAGATAAATCAGCCTAGGTATAGGGATGGTGCCAAGGAAAAAGCTGTGAAAGCTGCCATGTTGTTGCACTTTTGTACTCCCCTTGGGATGCCTTTCACAGCTGCCGTGTGCCTGGAGCTCAGGGCTTCCTGGTTTAAAAAACCATGTCCCTAGCTGAGACTGGAGGCAGGTGATTCAGCCTAGGCTTAGCAATGGTGCCAATGAAAACGTGTGGAGGCAGCCATTTTCTGGCACTTTTGTGCTCCCCTTGGGATGCCTTTCGCAGCTGCCGTGTGCCTGGAGCTCAGAGCTTGCTGGTTTAAAAAGCTCTACACCTAGGCGTAACCCTAAGCCTAACCGTAACACTGGTCATTTAAATCAGCCTGGGTTTAGGAATTATCCCAAGGGAAAAGCTGTGGAGACAGCCATGTTGTGGCACTTTTGCGCTCCCCTTGGGATGCCTTTCACAGCTGCAGTGTGCTTGGAGCACAGGGCTTCCTGGTGTAAAAAACCACAACTTTAGCCCAAACTGGAGGCTTCTAAATCAGCCTTCGTTTCGGGACGTCCCCAAGGAAAAAGCTGTGGAGGCAGGCATGTTGAGGCACTTCTGCGCTCTTCTTGGGTAGTCCTTCGCAGCTGCTGTGTTCTTGGAACTCAGGGCTTTCTGGTTAAAAGAACACTAACCCTAGGCCTAACTCAAACCTTAAGCCTAGGAAGGAAAATCAGCCTATGATTCGGGATGGTCTCATGGAAATAGCAGTGGAGGCAGCCAAGTTGTGTCACTTTTGCGCTCCCCTTGGGATGCCTTTAACAGCTGCAGTGTGCCTGGAGCACAGGGCTTCCTGGTTTTAAAAGTCCTAGGCCTAAGCCTAACAGTAACCCTAGGAAGGTAAATCAGCCGGGTATTAGGGTTCTTCCTAAGGAAAAAGCTGTGAAAGCAGCTATGTTGAGGCACTTCTGCGCTCCCTTTGGGATGCCTTTGGCAGATGCAGTAAGCCTGGAACTCAGGGCTTCCTGGTTAAAAAAATCCTTGCCCTTGGCTGAGCCCTAACCCTAACCCTAGGCAGATAAATCAGCCTAGGTATAGGGATGGTGCCAAGGAAAAAGCTGTGAAAGCTGCCATGTTGTTGCACTTTTGTACTCCCCTTGGGATGCCTTTCACAGCTGCCGTGTGCCTGGAGCTCAGGGCTTCCTGGTTTAAAAAACAATGTCCCTAGCTGAGACTGGAGGCAGGTGATTCAGCCTAGGCTTAGCAATGGTGCCAATGAAAACGTGTGGAGGCAGCCATTTTCTGGCACTTTTGTGCTCCCCTTGGGATGCCTTTCGCAGCTGCCGTGTGCCTGGAGCTCAGAGCTTGCTGGTTTAAAAAGCTCTACACCTAGGCGTAACCCTAACCCTAACCGTAACACTGGTCATTTAAATCAGCCTGGGTTTAGGAATTATCCCAAGGGAAAAGCTGTGGAGACAGCCATGTTGTGGCACTTTTGCGCTCCCCTTGGGATGCCTTTCACAGCTGCAGTGAGCTTGGAGCACAGGGCTTCCTGGTGTAAAAAACCACAACTTTAGCCCAAACTGGAGGCTTCTAAATCAGCCTTCGTTTCGGGACGTCCCCAAGGAAAAAGCTGTGGAGGCAGGCATGTTGAGGCACTTCTGCGCTCTTCTTGGGTAGTCCTTCGCAGCTGCTGTGTTCTTGGAACTCAGGGCTTTCTGGTTAAAAGAACACTAACCCTAGGCCTAACTCAAACCTTAAGCCTAGGAAGGAAAATCAGCCTATGATTCGGGATGGTCTCATGGAAATAGCAGTGGAGGCAGCCAAGTTGTGTCACTTTTGCGCTCCCCTTGGGATGCCTTTAACAGCTGCAGTGTGCCTGGAGCACAGGGCTTCCTGGTTTTAAAAGTCCTAGGCCTAAGCCTAACAGTAACCCTAGGAAGGTAAATCAGCCGGGTATTAGGGTTCTTCCTAAGGAAAAAGCTGTGAAAGCAGCCATGTTGTGGCACTTCTGCGCTCCCTTTGGGATGCCTTTGGCAGATGCAGTAAGCCTGGAACTCAGGGCTTCCTGGTTAAAAAAATCCTTGCCCTTGGCTGAGCCCTAACCCTAACCCTAGGCAGATAAATCAGCCTAGGTATAGGGATGGTGCCAAGGAAAAAGCTGTGAAAGCTGCCATGTTGTTGCACTTTTGTACTCCCCTTGGGATGCCTTTCACAGCTGCCGTGTGCCTGGAGCTCAGGGCTTCCTGGTTTAAAAAACCATGTCCCTAGCTGAGACTGGAGGCAGGTGATTCAGCCTAGGCTTAGCAATGGTGCCAATGAAAACGTGTGGAGGCAGCCATTTTCTGGCACTTTTGTGCTCCCCTTGGGATGCCTTTCGCAGCTGCCGTGTGCCTGGAGCTCAGAGCTTGCTGGTTTAAAAAGCTCTACACCTAGGCGTAACCCTAACCCTAACCGTAACACTGGTCATTTAAATCAGCCTGGGTTTAGGAATTATCCCAAGGGAAAAGCTGTGGAGACAGCCATGTTGTGGCACTTTTGCGCTCCCCTTGGGATGCCTTTCACAGCTGCAGTGAGCTTGGAGCACAGGGCTTCCTGGTGTAAAAAACCACAACTTTAGCCCAAACTGGAGGCTTCTAAATCAGCCTTCGTTTCGGGACGTCCCCAAGGAAAAAGCTGTGGAGGCAGGCATGTTGAGGCACTTCTGCGCTCTTCTTGGGTAGTCCTTCGCAGCTGCTGTGTTCTTGGAACTCAGGGCTTTCTGGTTAAAAGAACACTAACCCTAGGCCTAACTCAAACCTTAAGCCTAGGAAGGAAAATCAGCCTATGATTCGGGATGGTCTCATGGAAATAGCAGTGGAGGCAGCCAAGTTGTGTCACTTTTGCGCTCCCCTTGGGATGCCTTTAACAGCTGCAGTGTGCCTGGAGCACAGGGCTTCCTGGTTTTAAAAGTCCTAGGCCTAAGCCTAACAGTAACCCTAGGAAGGTAAATCAGCCGGGTATTAGGGTTCTTCCTAAGGAAAAAGCTGTGAAAGCAGCCATGTTGTGGCACTTCTGCGCTCCCTTTGGGATGCCTTTGGCAGATGCAGTAAGCCTGGAACTCAGGGCTTCCTGGTTAAAAAATCCTAGACCTAGGCTGAGCCCTAACCCTAACCCTAGGCAGATAAATCAGCCTAGGTATAGGGATTGTGCCAAGGAAAAAGCTGTGAAAGCTGCCATGTTGTTGCACTTTTGTACTCCCCTTGGGATGCCTTTCACAGCTGCCGTGTGCCTGGAGCTCAGGGCTTCCTGGTTTAAAAAACCATGTCCCTAGCTGAGACTGGAGGCAGGTGATTCAGCATAGGCTTAGCAATGGTGCCAATGAAAACGTGTGGAGGCAGCCATTTTCTGGCACTTTTGTGCTCCCCTTGGGATGCCTTTCGCAGCTGCCGTGTGCCTGGAGCTCAGAGCTTGCTGGTTTAAAAAGCTCTACACCTAGGCGTAACCCTAACCCTAACCGTAACACTGGTCATTTAAATCAGCCTGGGTTTAGGAATTATCCCAAGGGAAAAGCTGTGGAGACAGCCATGTTGTGGCACTTTTGCGCTCCCCTTGGGATGCCTTTCACAGCTGCAGTGAGCTTGGAGCACAGGGCTTCCTGGTGTAAAAAACCACAACTTTAGCCCAAACTGGAGGCTTCTAAATCAGCCTTCGTTTCGGGACGTCCCCAAGGAAAAAGCTGTGGAGGCAGGCATGTTGAGGCACTTCTGCGCTCTTCTTGGGTAGTCCTTCGCAGCTGCTGTGTTCTTGGAACTCAGGGCTTTCTGGTTAAAAGAACACTAACCCTAGGCCTAACTCAAACCTTAAGCCTAGGAAGGAAAATCAGCCTATGATTCGGGATGGTCTCATGGAAATAGCAGTGGAGGCAGCCAAGTTGTGTCACTTTTGCGCTCCCCTTGGGATGCCTTTCACAGCTGCAGTGTGCCTGGAGCACAGGGCTTCCTGGTTTTAAAAGTCCTAGGCCTAAGCCTAACAGTAACCCTAGGAAGGTAAATCAGCCGGGTATTAGGGTTCTTCCTAAGGAAAAAGCTGTGAAAGCAGCCATGTTGTGGCACTTCTGCGCTCCCTTTGGGATGCCTTTGGCAGATGCAGTAAGCCTGGAACTCAGGGCTTCCTGGTTAAAAAATCCTAGACCTAGGCTGAGCCCTAACCCTAACCCTAGGCAGATAAATCAGCCTAGGTATAGGGATTGTGCCAAGGAAAAAGCTGTGAAAGCTGCCATGTTGTTGCACTTTTGTACTCCCCTTGGGATGCCTTTCACAGCTGCCGTGTGCCTGGAGCTCAGGGCTTCCTGGTTTAAAAAACCATGTCCCTAGCTGAGACTGGAGGCAGGTGATTCAGCATAGGCTTAGCAATGGTGCCAATGAAAACGTGTGGAGGCAGCCATTTTCTGGCACTTTTGTGCTCCCCTTGGGATGCCTTTCGCAGCTGCCGTGTGCCTGGAGCTCAGAGCTTGCTGGTTTAAAAAGCTCTACACCTAGGCGTAACCCTAACCCTAACCGTAACACTGGTCATTTAAATCAGCCTGGGTTTAGGAATTATCCCAAGGGAAAAGCTGTGGAGACAGCCATGTTGTGGCACTTTTGCGCTCCCCTTGGGATGCCTTTCACAGCTGCAGTGAGCTTGGAGCACAGGGCTTCCTGGTGTAAAAAACCACAACTTTAGCCCAAACTGGAGGCTTCTAAATCAGCCTTCGTTTCGGGACGTCCCCAAGGAAAAAGCTGTGGAGGCAGGCATGTTGAGGCACTTCTGCGCTCTTCTTGGGTAGTCCTTCGCAGCTGCTGTGTTCTTGGAACTCAGGGCTTTCTGGTTAAAAGAACACTAACCCTAGGCCTAACTCAAACCTTAAGCCTAGGAAGGAAAATCAGCCTATGATTCGGGATGGTCTCATGGAAATAGCAGTGGAGGCAGCCAAGTTGTGTCACTTTTGCGCTCCCCTTGGGATGCCTTTAACAGCTGCAGTGTGCCTGGAGCACAGGGCTTCCTGGTTTTAAAAGTCCTAGGCCTAAGCCTAACAGTAACCCTAGGAAGGTAAATCAGCCGGGTATTAGGGTTCTTCCTAAGGAAAAAGCTGTGAAAGCAGCCATGTTGAGGCACTTCTGCGCTCCCTTTGGGATGCCTTTGGCAGATGCAGTAAGCCTGGAACTCAGGGCTTCCTGGTTAAAAAAATCCTTGCCCTTGGCTGAGCCCTAACCCTAACCCTAGGCAGATATACCAGCCTAGGTATAGGGATGGTGCCAAGGAAAAAGCTGTGAAAGCTGCCATGTTGTTGCACTTTTGTACTCCCCTTGGGATGCCTTTCACAGCTGCCGTGTGCCTGGAGCTCAGGGCTTCCTGGTTTAAAAAACCATGTCCCTAGCTGAGACTGGAGGCAGGTGATTCAGCCTAGGCTTAGCAATGGTGCCAATGAAAACGTGTGGAGGCAGCCATTTTCTGGCACTTTTGTGCTCCCCTTGGGATGCCTTTCGCAGCTGCCGTGTGCCTGGAGCTCAGAGCTTGCTGGTTTAAAAAGCTCTACACCTAGGCGTAACCCTAACCCTAACCGTAACACTGGTCATTTAAATCAGCCTGTGTTTAGGAATTATCCTAAGGGAAAAGCTGTGGAGACAGCCATGTTGTGGCACTTTTGCGCTCCCCTTGGGATGCCTTTCACAGCTGCAGTGTGCTTGGAGCACAGGGCTTCCTGGTGTAAAAAACCACAACTTTAGCCCAAACTGGAGGCTTCTAAATCAGCCTTCGTTTCGGGACGTCCCCAAGGAAAAAGCTGTGGAGGCAGGCATGTTGAGGCACTTCTGCGCTCTTCTTGGGTAGTCCTTCGCAGCTGCTGTGTTCTTGGAACTCAGGGCTTTCTGGTTAAAAGAACACTAACCCTAGGCCTAACTCAAACCTTAAGCCTAGGAAGGAAAATCAGCCTATGATTCGGGATGGTCTCATGGAAATAGCAGTGGAGGCAGCCAAGTTGTGTCACTTTTGCGCTCCCCTTGGGATGCCTTTCACAGCTGCAGTGTACCTGGAGCACAGGGCTTCCTGGTTTTAAAAGTCCTAGGCCTAAGCCTAACAGTAACCCTAGGAAGGTAAATCAGCCGGGTATTAGGGTTCTTCCTAAGGAAAAAGCTGTGAAAGCAGCCATGTTGTGGCACTTCTGCGCTCCCTTTGGGATGCCTTTGGCAGATGCAGTAAGCCTGGAACTCAGGGCTTCCTGGTTAAAAAATCCTAGACCTAGGCTGAGCCCTAACCCTAACCCTAGGCAGATAAATCAGCCTAGGTATAGGGATTGTGCCAAGGAAAAAGCTGTGAAAGCTGCCATGTTGTTGCACTTTTGTACTCCCCTTGGGATGCCTTTCACAGCTGCCGTGTGCCTGGAGCTCAGGGCTTCCTGGTTTAAAAAACCATGTCCCTAGCTGAGACTGGAGGCAGGTGATTCAGCATAGGCTTAGCAATGGTGCCAATGAAAACGTGTGGAGGCAGCCATTTTCTGGCACTTTTGTGCTCCCCTTGGGATGCCTTTCGCAGCTGCCGTGTGCCTGGAGCTCAGAGCTTGCTGGTTTAAAAAGCTCTACACCTAGGCCTAACCCTAACCCTAACCGTAACACTGGTCATTTAAATCAGCCTGGGTTTAGGAATTATCCCAAGGGAAAAGCTGTGGAGACAGCCATGTTGTGGCACTTTTGCGCTCCCCTTGGGATGCCTTTCACAGCTGCAGTGAGCTTGGAGCACAGGGCTTCCTGGTGTAAAAAACCACAACTTTAGCCCAAACTGGAGGCTTCTAAATCAGCCTTTGTTTCGGGACGTCCCCAAGGAAAAAGCTGTGGAGGCAGGCATGTTGAGGCACTTCTGCGCTCTTCTTGGGTAGTCCTTCGCAGCTGCTGTGTTCTTGGAACTCAGGGCTTTCTGGTTAAAAGAACACTAACCCTAGGCCTAACTCAAACCTTAAGCCTAGGAAGGAAAATCAGCCTATGATTCGGGATGGTCTCATGGAAATAGCAGTGGAGGCAGCCAAGTTGTGTCACTTTTGCGCTCCCCTTGGGATGCCTTTCACAGCTGCAGTGTGCCTGGAGCACAGGGCTTCCTGGTTTTAAAAGTCCTAGGCCTAAGCCTAACAGTAACCCTAGGAAGGTAAATCAGCGGGGTATTAGGGTTCTTCCTAAGGAAAAAGCTGTGAAAGCAGCCATGTTGTGGCACTTCTGCGCTCCCTTTGGGATGCCTTTGGCAGATGCAGTAAGCCTGGAACTCAGGGCTTCCTGGTTAAAAAATCCTAGCCCTAGGCTGAGCCCTAACCCTAACCCTAGGCAGATAAATCAGCCTAGGTATAGGGATTGTGCCAAGGAAAAAGCTGTGAAAGCTGCCATGTTGTTGCACTTTTGTACTCCCCTTGGGATGCCTTTCACAGCTGCCGTGTGCCTGGAGCTCAGGGCTTCCTGGTTTAAAAAACCATGTCTCTAGCTGAGACTGGAGGCAGGTGATTCAGCCTAGGCTTAGCAATGGTGCCAATGAAAACGTGTGGAGGCAGCCATTTTCTGGCACTTTTGTGCTCCCCTTGGGATGCCTTTCGCAGCTGCCGTGTGCCTGGAGTTCAGAGCTTGCTGGTTTAAAAAGCTCTACACCTAGGCGTAACCCTAACCCTAACCGTAACACTGGTCATTTAAATCAGCCTGGGTTTAGGAATTATCCCAAGGGAAAAGCTGTGGAGACAGCCATGTTGTGGCACTTTTGCGCTCCCCTTGGGATGCCTTTCACAGCTGCAGTGAGCTTGGAGCACAGGGCTTCCTGGTGTAAAAAACCACAACTTTAGCCCAAACTGGAGGCTTCTAAATCAGCCTTCGTTTCGGGACGTCCCCAAGGAAAAAGCTGTGGAGGCAGGCATGTTGAGGCACTTCTGCGCTCTTCTTGGGTAGTCCTTCGCAGCTGCTGTGTTCTTGGAACTCAGGGCTTTCTGGTTAAAAGAACACTAACCCTAGGCCTAACTCAAACCTTAAGCCTAGGAAGGAAAATCAGCCTATGATTCGGGATGGTCTCATGGAAATAGCAGTGGAGGCAGCCAAGTTGTGTCACTTTTGCGCTCCCCTTGGGATGCCTTTCACAGCTGCAGTGTGCCTGGAGCACAGGGCTTCCTGGTTTTAAAAGTCCTAGGCCTAAGCCTAACAGTAACCCTAGGAAGGTAAATCAGCCGGGTATTAGGGTTCTTCCTAAGGAAAAAGCTGTGAAAGCAGCCATGTAGTGGCACTTCTGCGCTCCCTTTGGGATGCCTTTGGCAGATGCAGTAAGCCTGGAACTCAGGGCTTCCTGCTTAAAAAAATCCTTGCCCTTGGCTGAGCCCTAACCCTAACCCTAGGCAGATATATCAGCCTAGGTATAGGGATGGTGCCAAGGAAAAAGCTGTGAAAGCTGCCATGTTGTTGCACTTTTGTACTCCCCTTGGGATGCCTTTCACAGCTGCCGTGTGCCTGGAGCTCAGGGCTTCCTGGTTTAAAAAACCATGTCCCTAGCTGAGACTGGAGGCAGGTGATTCAGCCTAGGCTTAGCAATGGTGCCAATGAAAACGTGTGGAGGCAGCCATTTTCTGGCACTTTTGTGCTCCCCTTGGGATGCCTTTCGCAGCTGCCGTGTGCCTGGAGCTCAGAGCTTGCTGGTTTAAAAAGCTCTACACCTAGGCGTAACCCTAACCCTAACCGTAACACTGGTCATTTAAATCAGCCTGTGTTTAGGAATTATCCTAAGGGAAAAGCTGTGGAGACAGCCATGTTGTGGCACTTTTGCGCTCCCCTTGGGATGCCTTTCACAGCTGCAGTGTGCTTGGAGCACAGGGCTTCCTGGTTTAAAAAACCACAACTTTAGCCCAAACTGGAGGCTTCTAAATCAGCCTTCGTTTCGGGACGTCCCCAAGGAAAAAGCTGTGGAGGCAGGCATGTTGAGGCACTTCTGCGCTCTTCTTGGGTAGTCCTTCGCAGCTGCTGTGTTCTTGGAACTCAGGGCTTTCTGGTTAAAAGAACACTAACCCTAGGCCTAACTCAAACCTTAAGCCTAGGAAGGAAAATCAGCCTATGATTCGGGATGGTCTCATGGAAATAGCAGTGGAGGCAGCCAAGTTGTGTCACTTTTGCGCTCCCCTTGGGATGCCTTTAACAGCTGCAGTGTGTCTGGAGCACAGGGCTTCCTGGTTTTAAAAGTCCTAGGCCTAAGCCTAACAGTAACCCTAGGAAGGTAAATCAGCCGGGTATTAGGGTTCTTCCTAAGGAAAAAGCTGTGAAAGCAGCCATGTTGTGGCACTTCTGCGCTCCCTTTGGGATGCCTTTGGCAGATGCAGTAAGCCTGGAACTCAGGGCTTCCTGGTTAAAAAATCCTAGCCCTAGGCTGAGCCCTAACCCTAACCCTAGGCAGATAAATCAGCCTAGGTATAGGGATGGTGCCAAGGAAAAAGCTGTGAAAGCTGCCATGTTGTTGCACTTTTGTACTCCCCTTGGGATGCCTTTCACAGGTGCCGTGTGCCTGGAGCTCAGGGCTTCCTGGTTTAAAAAACCATGTCCCTAGCTGAGACTGGAGGCAGGTGATTCAGCCTAGGCTTAGCAATGGTGCCAATGAAAACGTGTGGAGGCAGCCATTTTCTGGCACTTTTGTGCTCCCCTTGGGATGCCTTTCGCAGCTGCCGTGTGCCTGGAGCTCAGAGCTTGCTGGTTTAAAAAGCTCTACACCTAGGCGTAACCCTAACCCTAACCGTAACACTGGTCATTTAAATCAGCCTGGGTTTAGGAATTATCCCAAGGGAAAAGCTGTGGAGACAGCCATGTTGTGGCACTTTTGCGCTCCCCTTGGGATGCCTTTCACAGCTGCAGTGAGCTTGGAGCACAGGGCTTCCTGGTGTAAAAAACCACAACTTTAGCCCAAACTGGAGGCTTCTAAATCAGCCTTCGTTTCGGGACGTCCCCAAGGAAAAAGCTGTGGAGGCAGGCATGTTGAGGCACTTCTGCGCTCTTCTTGGGTAGTCCTTCGCAGCTGCTGTGTTCTTGGAACTCGGGGCTTTCTGGTTAAAAGAACACTAACCCTAGGCCTAACTCAAACCTTAAGCCTAGGAAGGAAAATCAGCCTATGATTCGGGATGGTCTCATGGAAATAGCAGTGGAGGCAGCCAAGTTGTGTCACTTTTGCACTCCCCTTGGGATGCCTTTAACAGCTGCAGTGTGCCTGGAGCACAGGGCTTCCTGGTTTTAAAAGTCCTAGGCCTAAGCCTAACAGTAACCCTAGGAAGGTAAATCAGCCGGGTATTAGGGTTCTTCCTAAGGAAAAAGCTGTGAAAGCAGCCATGTTGAGGCACTTCTGCGCTCCCTTTGGGATGCCTTTGGCAGATGCAGTAAGCCTGGAACTCAGGGCTTCCTGCTTAAAAAAATCCTTGCCCTTGGCTGAGCCCTAACCCTAACCCTAGGCAGATAAATCAGCCTAGGTATAGGGATGGTGCCAAGGAAAAAGCTGTGAAAGCTGCCATGTTGTTGCACTTTTGTACTCCCCTTGGGATGCCTTTCACAGGTGCCGTGTGCCTGGAGCTCAGGGCTTCCTGGTTTAAAAAACCATGTCCCTAGCTGAGACTGGAGGCAGGTGATTCAGCCTAGGCTTAGCAATGGTGCCAATGAAAACGTGTGGAGGCAGCCATTTTCTGGCACTTTTGTGCTCCCCTTGGGATGCCTTTCGCAGCTGCCGTGTGCCTGGAGCTCAGAGCTTGCTGGTTTAAAAAGCTCTACACCTAGGCGTAACCCTAACCCTAACCGTAACACTGGTCATTTAAATCAGCCTGGGTTTAGGAATTATCCCAAGGGAAAAGCTGTGGAGACAGCCATGTTGTGGCACTTTTGCGCTCCCCTTGGGATGCCTTTCACAGCTGCAGTGTGCTTGGAGCACAGGGCTTCCTGGTTTAAAAAACCACAACTTTAGCCCAAACTGGAGGCTTCTAAATCAGCCTTCGTTTCGGGACGTCCCCAAGGAAAAAGCTGTGGAGGCAGGCATGTTGAGGCACTTCTGCGCTCTTCTTGGGTAGTCCTTCGCAGCTGCTGTGTTCTTGGAACTCAGGGCTTTCTGGTTAAAAGAACACTAACCCTAGGCCTAACTCAAACCGTAAGCCTAGGAAGGAAAATCAGCCTATGATTCGGGATGGTCTCATGGAAATAGCAGTGGAGGCAGCCAAGTTGTGTCACTTTTGCGCTCCCCTTGGGATGCCTTTCACAGCTGCAGTGTGCCTGGAGCACAGGGCTTCCTGGTTTTAAAAGTCCTAGGCCTAAGCCTAACAGTAACCCTAGGAAGGTAAATCAGCCAGGTATTAGGGTTCTTCCTAAGGAAAAAGCTGTGAAAGCAGCCATGTTGTGGCACTTCTGCGCTCCCTTTGGGATGCCTTTGGCAGATGCAGTAAGCCTGGAACTCAGGGCTTCCTGGTTAAAAAATCCTAGCCCTAGGCTGAGCCCTAACCCTAACCCTAGGCAGATAAATCAGCCTAGGTATAGGGATTGTGCCAAGGAAAAAGCTGTGAAAGCTGCCATGTTGTTGCACTTTTGTACTCCCCTTGGGATGCCTTTCACAGGTGCCGTGTGCCTGGAGCTCAGGGCTTCCTGGTTTAAAAAACAATGTCCCTAGCTGAGACTGGAGGCAGGTGATTCAGCCTAGGCTTAGCAATGGTGCCAATGAAAACGTGTGGAGGCAGCCATTTTCTGGCACTTTTGTACTCCCCTTGGGATGCCTTTCGCAGCTGCCGTGTGCCTGGAGCTCAGAGCTTGCTGGTTTAAAAAGCTCTACACCTAGGCGTAACCCTAACCCTAACCGTAACACTGGTCATTTAAATCAGCCTGGGTTTAGGAATTATCCCAAGGGAAAAGCTGTGGACACAGCCATGTTGTGGCACTTTTGCGCTCCCCTTGGGATGCCTTTCACAGCTGCAGTGTGCTTGGAGCACAGGGCTTCCTGGTGTAAAATACCACAACTTTAGCCCAAACTGGAGGCTTCTAAATCAGCCTTCGTTTCGGGACGTCCCCAAGGAAAAAGCTGTGGAGGCAGGCATGTTGAGGCACTTCTGCGCTCTTCTTGGGTAGTCCTTCGCAGGTGCTGTGTTCTTGGAACTCAGGGCTTTCTGGTTAAAAGAACACTAACCCTAGGCCTAACTCAAACCTTAAGCCTAGGAAGGAAAATCAGCCTATGATTCGGGATGGTCTCATGGAAATAGCAGTGGAGGCAGCCAAGTTGTGTCACTTTTGCGCTCCCCTTGGGATGCCTTTAACAGCTGCAGTGTGCCTGGAGCACAGGGCTTCCTGGTTTTAAAAGTCCTAGGCCTAAGCCTAACAGTAACCCTAGGAAGGTAAATCAGCCGGGTATTAGGGTTCTTCCTAAGGAAAAAGCTGTGAAAGCAGCCATGTTATGGACCTTCTGCGCTCCCTTTGGGATGCCTTTGGCAGATGCAGTAAGCCTGGAACTCAGGGCTTCCTGCTTAAAAAAATCCTTGCCCTTGGCTGAGCCCTAACCCTAACCCTAGGCAGATAAATCAGCCTAGGTATAGGGATGGTGCCAAGGAAAAAGCTGTGAAAGCTGCCATGTTGTTGCACTTTTGTACTCCCCTTGGGATGCCTTTCACAGCTGCCAAGTGCCTGGAGCTCAGGGCTTCCTGGTTTAAAAAACCATGTCCCTAGCTGAGACTGGAGGCAGGTGATTCAGCCTAGGCTTAGCAATGGTGCCAATGAAAACGTGTGGAGGCAGCCATTTTCTGGCACTTTTGTGCTCCCCTTGGGATGCCTTTCACAGCTGCAGTGTGCTTGGAGCACAGGGCTTCCTGGTTTAAAAAACCACAACTTTAGCCCAAACTGGAGGCTTCTAAATCAGCCTTCGTTTCGGGACGTCCCCAAGGAAAAAGCTGTGGAGGCAGGCATGTTGAGGCACTTCTGCGCTCTTCTTGGGTAGTCCTTCGCAGCTGCTGTGTTCTTGGAACTCAGGGCTTTCTGGTTAAAAGAACACTAACCCTAGGCCTAACTCAAACCTTAAGCCTAGGAAGGAAAATCAGCCTATGATTCGGGATGGTCTCATGGAAATAGCAGTGGAGGCAGCCAAGTTGTGTCACTTTTGCGCTCCCCTTGGGATGCCTTTAAGAGCTGCAGTGTGCCTGGAGCACAGGGCTTCTTGGTTTTAAAAGTCATAGGCCTAAGCCTAACAGTAAACCTAGGAAGGTAAATCCGCCAGGTATTAGGGTTCTTCCTAAGGAAAAAGCTGTGAAAGCAGCCATGTTGTGGCACTTCTGCGCTCCCTTTGGGATGCCTTTGGCAGATGCAGTAAGCCTGGAACTCAGGGCTTCCTGGTTAAAAAATCCTAGCCCTAGGCTGAGCCCTAACCCTAACCCTAGGCAGATAAATCAGCCTAGGTATAGGGATTGTGCCAAGGAAAAAGCTGTGAAAGCTGCCATGTTGTTGCACTTTTGTACTCCCCTTGGGATGCCTTAAACAGCTGCCGTGTGCCTGGAGCTCAGGGCTTCCTGGTTTAAAAAACAATGTCCCTAGCTGAGACTGGAGGCAGGTGATTCAGCCTAGGCTTAGCAATGGTGCCAATGAAAACGTGTGGAGGCAGCCATTTTCTGGCACTTTTGTGCTCCCCTTGGGATGCCTTTCGCAGCTGCCGTGTGCCTGGAGCTCAGAGCTTGCTGGTTTAAAAAGCTCTACACCTAGGCGTAACCCTAACCCTAACCGTAACACTGGTCATTTAAATCAGCCTGGGTTTAGGAATTATCCCAAGGGAAAAGCTGTGGAGACAGCCATGTTGTGGCACTTTTGCGCTCCCCTTGGGATGCCTTTCACAGCTGCAGTGAGCTTGGAGCACAGGGCTTCCTGGTGTAAAAAACCACAACTTTAGCCCAAACTGGAGGCTTCTAAATCAGCCTTCGTTTCGGGACGTCCCCAAGGAAAAAGCTGTGGAGGCAGGCATGTTGAGGCACTTCTGCGCTCTTCTTGGGTAGTCCTTCGCAGCTGCTGTGTTCTTGGAACTCAGGGCTTTCTGGTTAAAAGAACACTAACCCTAGGCCTAACTCAAACCTTAAGCCTAGGAAGGAAAATCAGCCTATGATTCGGGATGGTCTCATGGAAATAGCAGTGGAGGCAGCCAAGTTGTGTCACTTTTGCGCTCCCCTTGGGATGCCTTTCACAGCTGCAGTGTGCCTGGAGCACAGGGCTTCCTGGTTTTAAAAGTCCTAGGCCTAAGCCTAACAGTAACCCTAGGAAGGTAAATCAGCCGGGTATTAGGGTTCTTCCTAAGGAAAAAGCTGTGAAAGCAGCCATGTAGTGGCACTTCTGCGCTCCCTTTGGGATGCCTTTGGCAGATGCAGTAAGCCTGGAACTCAGGGCTTCCTGCTTAAAAAAATCCTTGCCCTTGGCTGAGCCCTAACCCTAACCCTAGGCAGATATATCAGCCTAGGTATAGGGATGGTGCCAAGGAAAAAGCTGTGAAAGCTGCCATGTTGTTGCACTTTTGTACTCCCCTTGGGATGCCTTTCACAGCTGCCGTGTGCCTGGAGCTCAGGGCTTCCTGGTTTAAAAAACCATGTCCCTAGCTGAGACTGGAGGCAGGTGATTCAGCCTAGGCTTAGCAATGGTGCCAATGAAAACGTGTGGAGGCAGCCATTTTCTGGCACTTTTGTGCTCCCCTTGGGATGCCTTTCGCAGCTGCCGTGTGCCTGGAGCTCAGAGCTTGCTGGTTTAAAAAGCTCTACACCTAGGCGTAACCCTAACCCTAACCGTAACACTGGTCATTTAAATCAGCCTGTGTTTAGGAATTATCCTAAGGGAAAAGCTGTGGAGACAGCCATGTTGTGGCACTTTTGCGCTCCCCTTGGGATGCCTTTCACAGCTGCAGTGTGCTTGGAGCACAGGGCTTCCTGGTTTAAAAAACCACAACTTTAGCCCAAACTGGAGGCTTCTAAATCAGCCTTCGTTTCGGGACGTCCCCAAGGAAAAAGCTGTGGAGGCAGGCATGTTGAGGCACTTCTGCGCTCTTCTTGGGTAGTCCTTCGCAGCTGCTGTGTTCTTGGAACTCAGGGCTTTCTGGTTAAAAGAACACTAACCCTAGGCCTAACTCAAACCTTAAGCCTAGGAAGGAAAATCAGCCTATGATTCGGGATGGTCTCATGGAAATAGCAGTGGAGGCAGCCAAGTTGTGTCACTTTTGCGCTCCCCTTGGGATGCCTTTAACAGCTGCAGTGTGTCTGGAGCACAGGGCTTCCTGGTTTTAAAAGTCCTAGGCCTAAGCCTAACAGTAACCCTAGGAAGGTAAATCAGCCGGGTATTAGGGTTCTTCCTAAGGAAAAAGCTGTGAAAGCAGCCATGTTGTGGCACTTCTGCGCTCCCTTTGGGATGCCTTTGGCAGATGCAGTAAGCCTGGAACTCAGGGCTTCCTGGTTAAAAAATCCTAGCCCTAGGCTGAGCCCTAACCCTAACCCTAGGCAGATAAATCAGCCTAGGTATAGGGATGGTGCCAAGGAAAAAGCTGTGAAAGCTGCCATGTTGTTGCACTTTTGTACTCCCCTTGGGATGCCTTTCACAGCTGCCGTGTGCCTGGAGCTCAGGGCTTCCTGGTTTAAAAAACAATGTCCCTAGCTGAGACTGGAGGCAGGTGATTCAGCCTAGGCTTAGCAATGGTGCCAATGAAAACGTGTGGAGGCAGCCATTTTCTGGCACTTTTGTGCTCCCCTTGGGATGCCTTTCGCAGCTGCCGTGTGCCTGGAGCTCAGAGCTTGCTGGTTTAAAAAGCTCTACACCTAGGCGTAACCCTAACCCTAACCGTAACACTGGTCATTTAAATCAGCCTGGGTTTAGGAATTATCCCAAGGGAAAAGCTGTGGAGACAGCCATGTTGTGGCACTTTTGCGCTCCCCTTGGGATGCCTTTCACAGCTGCAGTGAGCTTGGAGCACAGGGCTTCCTGGTGTAAAAAACCACAACTTTAGCCCAAACTGGAGGCTTCTAAATCAGCCTTCGTTTCGGGACGTCCCCAAGGAAAAAGCTGTGGAGGCAGGCATGTTGAGGCACTTCTGCGCTCTTCTTGGGTAGTCCTTCGCAGCTGCTGTGTTCTTGGAACTCGGGGCTTTCTGGTTAAAAGAACACTAACCCTAGGCCTAACTCAAACCTTAAGCCTAGGAAGGAAAATCAGCCTATGATTCGGGATGGTCTCATGGAAATAGCAGTGGAGGCAGCCAAGTTGTGTCACTTTTGCGCTCCCCTTGGGATGCCTTTAACAGCTGCAGTGTGCCTGGAGCACAGGGCTTCCTGGTTTTAAAAGTCCTAGGCCTAAGCCTAACAGTAACCCTAGGAAGGTAAATCAGCCGGGTATTAGGGTTCTTCCTAAGGAAAAAGCTGTGAAAGCAGCCATGTTGAGGCACTTCTGCGCTCCCTTTGGGATGCCTTTGGCAGATGCAGTAAGCCTGGAACTCAGGGCTTCCTGCTTAAAAAAATCCTTGCCCTTGGCTGAGCCCTAACCCTAACCCTAGGCAGATAAATCAGCCTAGGTATAGGGATGGTGCCAAGGAAAAAGCTGTGAAAGCTGCCATGTTGTTGCACTTTTGTACTCCCCTTGGGATGCCTTTCACAGGTGCCGTGTGCCTGGAGCTCAGGGCTTCCTGGTTTAAAAAACCATGTCCCTAGCTGAGACTGGAGGCAGGTGATTCAGCCTAGGCTTAGCAATGGTGCCAATGAAAACGTGTGGAGGCAGCCATTTTCTGGCACTTTTGTGCTCCCCTTGGGATGCCTTTCGCAGCTGCCGTGTGCCTGGAGCTCAGAGCTTGCTGGTTTAAAAAGCTCTACACCTAGGCGTAACCCTAACCCTAACCGTAACACTGGTCATTTAAATCAGCCTGGGTTTAGGAATTATCCCAAGGGAAAAGCTGTGGAGACAGCCATGTTGTGGCACTTTTGCGCTCCCCTTGGGATGCCTTCAACAGCTGCAGTGTGCTTGGAGCACAGGGCTTCCTGGTTTAAAAAACCACAACTTTAGCCCAAACTGGAGGCTTCTAAATCAGCCTTCGTTTCGGGACGTCCCCAAGGAAAAAGCTGTGGAGGCAGGCATGTTGAGGCACTTCTGCGCTCTTCTTGGGTAGTCCTTCGCAGCTGCTGTGTTCTTGGAACTCAGGGCTTTCTGGTTAAAAGAACACTAACCCTAGGCCTAACTCAAACCGTAAGCCTAGGAAGGAAAATCAGCCTATGATTCGGGATGGTCTCATGGAAATAGCAGTGGAGGCAGCCAAGTTGTGTCACTTTTGCGCTCCCCTTGGGATGCCTTTCACAGCTGCAGTGTGCCTGGAGCACAGGGCTTCCTGGTTTTAAAAGTCCTAGGCCTAAGCCTAACAGTAACCCTAGGAAGGTAAATCAGCCAGGTATTAGGGTTCTTCCTAAGGAAAAAGCTGTGAAAGCAGCCATGTTGTGGCACTTCTGCGCTCCCTTTGGGATGCCTTTGGCAGATGCAGTAAGCCTGGAACTCAGGGCTTCCTGGTTAAAAAATCCTAGCCCTAGGCTGAGCCCTAACCCTAACCCTAGGCAGATAAATCAGCCTAGGTATAGGGATTGTGCCAAGGAAAAAGCTGTGAAAGCTGCCATGTTGTTGCACTTTTGTACTCCCCTTGGGATGCCTTTCACAGGTGCCGTGTGCCTGGAGCTCAGGGCTTCCTGGTTTAAAAAACAATGTCCCTAGCTGAGACTGGAGGCAGGTGATTCAGCCTAGGCTTAGCAATGGTGCCAATGAAAACGTGTGGAGGCAGCCATTTTCTGGCACTTTTGTACTCCCCTTGGGATGCCTTTCGCAGCTGCCGTGTGCCTGGAGCTCAGAGCTTGCTGGTTTAAAAAGCTCTACACCTAGGCGTAACCCTAACCCTAACCGTAACACTGGTCATTTAAATCAGCCTGGGTTTAGGAATTATCCCAAGGGAAAAGCTGTGGACACAGCCATGTTGTGGCACTTTTGCGCTCCCCTTGGGATGCCTTTCACAGCTGCAGTGTGCTTGGAGCACAGGGCTTCCTGGTGTAAAATACCACAACTTTAGCCCAAACTGGAGGCTTCTAAATCAGCCTTCGTTTCGGGACGTCCCCAAGGAAAAAGCTGTGGAGGCAGGCATGTTGAGGCACTTCTGCGCTCTTCTTGGGTAGTCCTTCGCAGGTGCTGTGTTCTTGGAACTCAGGGCTTTCTGGTTAAAAGAACACTAACCCTAGGCCTAACTCAAACCTTAAGCCTAGGAAGGAAAATCAGCCTATGATTCGGGATGGTCTCATGGAAATAGCAGTGGAGGCAGCCAAGTTGTGTCACTTTTGCGCTCCCCTTGGGATGCCTTTAACAGCTGCAGTGTGCCTGGAGCACAGGGCTTCCTGGTTTTAAAAGTCCTAGGCCTAAGCCTAACAGTAACCCTAGGAAGGTAAATCAGCCGGGTATTAGGGTTCTTCCTAAGGAAAAAGCTGTGAAAGCAGCCATGTTATGGACCTTCTGCGCTCCCTTTGGGATGCCTTTGGCAGATGCAGTAAGCCTGGAACTCAGGGCTTCCTGCTTAAAAAAATCCTTGCCCTTGGCTGAGCCCTAACCCTAACCCTAGGCAGATAAATCAGCCTAGGTATAGGGATGGTGCCAAGGAAAAAGCTGTGAAAGCTGCCATGTTGTTGCACTTTTGTACTCCCCTTGGGATGCCTTTCACAGCTGCCAAGTGCCTGGAGCTCAGGGCTTCCTGGTTTAAAAAACCATGTCCCTAGCTGAGACTGGAGGCAGGTGATTCAGCCTAGGCTTAGCAATGGTGCCAATGAAAACGTGTGGAGGCAGCCATTTTCTGGCACTTTTGTGCTCCCCTTGGGATGCCTTTCACAGCTGCAGTGTGCTTGGAGCACAGGGCTTCCTGGTTTAAAAAACCACAACTTTAGTCCAAACTGGAGGCTTCTAAATCAGCCTTCGTTTCGGGACGTCCCCAAGGAAAAAGCTGTGGAGGCAGGCATGTTGAGGCACTTCTGCGCTCTTCTTGGGTAGTCCTTCGCAGCTGCTGTGTTCTTGGAACTCAGGGCTTTCTGGTTAAAAGAACACTAACCCTAGGCCTAACTCAAACCTTAAGCCTAGGAAGGAAAATCAGCCTATGATTCGGGATGGTCTCATGGAAATAGCAGTGGACGCAGCCAAGTTGTGTCACTTTTGCGCTCCCCTTGGGATGCCTTTAAGAGCTGCAGTGTGCCTGGAGCACAGGGCTTCTTGGTTTTAAAAGTCATAGGCCTAAGCCTAACAGTAAACCTAGGAAGGTAAATCCGCCAGGTATTAGGGTTCTTCCTAAGGAAAAAGCTGTGAAAGCAGCCATGTTGTGGCACTTCTGCGCTCCCTTTGGGATGCCTTTGGCAGATGCAGTAAGCCTGGAACTCAGGGCTTCCTGGTTAAAAAATCCTAGCCCTAGGCTGAGCCCTAACCCTAACCCTAGGCAGATAAATCAGCCTAGGTATAGGGATTGTGCCAAGGAAAAAGCTGTGAAAGCTGCCATGTTGTTGCACTTTTGTACTCCCCTTGGGATGCCTTAAACAGCTGCCGTGTGCCTGGAGCTCAGGGCTTCCTGGTTTAAAAAACAATGTCCCTAGCTGAGACTGGAGGCAGGTGATTCAGCCTAGGCTTAGCAATGGTGCCAATGAAAACGTGTGGAGGCAGCCATTTTCTGGCACTTTTGTGCTCCCCTTGGGATGCCTTTCGCAGCTGCCGTGTGCCTGGAGCTCAGAGCTTGCTGGTTTAAAAAGCTCTACACCTAGGCGTAACCCTAACCCTAACCGTAACACTGGTCATTTAAATCAGCCTGGGTTTAGGAATTATCCCAAGGGAAAAGCTGTGGAGACAGCCATGTTGTGGCACTTTTGCGCTCCCCTTGGGATGCCTTTCACAGCTGCAGTGTGCTTGGAGCACAGGGCTTCCTGGTGTAAAAAACCACAACTTTAGCCCAAACTGGAGGCTTCTAAATCAGCCTTCGTTTCGGGACGTCCCCAAGGAAAAAGCTGTGGAGGCAGGCATGTTGAGGCACTTCTGCGCTCTTCTTGGGTAGTCCTTCGCAGCTGCTGTGTTCTTGGAACTCAGGGCTTTCTGGTTAAAAGAACACTAACCCTAGGCCTAACTCAAACCTTAAGCCTAGGAAGGAAAATCAGCCTATGATTCGGGATGGTCTCATGGAAATAGCAGTGGAGGCAGCCAAGTTGTGTCACTTTTGCGCTCCCCTTGGGATGCCTTTAACAGCTGCAGTGTGCCTGGAGCACAGGGCTTCCTGGTTTTAAAAGTCCTAGGCCTAAGCCTAACAGTAACCCTAGGAAGGTAAATCAGCCGGGTATTAGGGTTCTTCCTAAGGAAAAAGCTGTGAAAGCAGCCATGTAGTGGCACTTCTGCGCTCCCTTTGGGATGCCTTTGGCAGATGCAGTAAGCCTGGAACTCAGGGCTTCCTGGTTAAAAAAATCCTTGCCCTTGGCTGAGCCCTAACCCTAACCCTAGGCAGATAAATCAGCCTAGGTATAGGGATGGTGCCAAGGAAAAAGCTGTGAAAGCTGCCATGTTGTTGCACTTTTGTACTCCCCTTGGGATGCCTTTCACAGCTGCCGTGTGCCTGGAGCTCAGGGCTTCCTGGTTTAAAAAACCATGTCCCTAGCTGAGACTGGAGGCAGGTGATTCAGCCTAGGCTTAGCAATGGTGCCAATGAAAACGTGTGGAGGCAGCCATTTTCTGGCACTTTTGTGCTCCCCTTGGGATGCCTTTCGCAGCTGCCGTGTGCCTGGAGCTCAGAGCTTGCTGGTTTAAAAAGCTCTACACCTAGGCGTAACCCTAACCCTAACCGTAACACTGGTCATTTAAATCAGCCTGGGTTTAGGAATTATCCCAAGGGAAAAGCTGTGGAGACAGCCATGTTGTGGCACTTTTGCGCTCCCCTTGGGATGCCTTTCACAGCTGCAGTGTGCTTGGAGCACAGGGCTTCCTGGTGTAAAAAACCACAACTTTAGCCCAAACTGGAGGCTTCTAAATCAGCCTTCGTTTCGGGACGTCCCCAAGGAAAAAGCTGTGGAGGCAGGCATGTTGAGGCACTTCTGCGCTCTTCTTGGGTAGTCCTTCGCAGCTGCTGTGTTCTTGGAACTCAGGGCTTTCTGGTTAAAAGAACACTAACCCTAGGCCTAACTCAAACCTTAAGCCTAGGAAGGAAAATCAGCCTATGATTCGGGATGGTCTCATGGAAATAGCAGTGGAGGCAGCCAAGTTGTGTCACTTTTGCGCTCCCCTTGGGATGCCTTTAACAGCTGCAGTGTGCCTGGAGCACAGGGCTTCCTGGTTTTAAAAGTCCTAGGCCTAAGCCTAACAGTAACCCTAGGAAGGTAAATCAGCCGGGTATTAGGGTTCTTCCTAAGGAAAAAGCTGTGAAAGCAGCCATGTAGTGGCACTTCTGCGCTCCCTTTGGGATGCCTTTGGCAGATGCAGTAAGCCTGGAACTCAGGGCTTCCTGGTTAAAAAATCCTTGCCCTTGGCTGAGCCCTAACCCTAACCCTAGGCAGATAAATCAGCCTAGGTATAGGGATGGTGCCAAGGAAAAAGCTGTGAAAGCTGCCATGTTGTTGCACTTTTGTACTCCCCTTGGGATGCCTTTCACAGCTGCCGTGTGCCTGGAGCTCAGGGCTTCCTGGTTTAAAAAACCATGTCCCTAGCTGAGACTGGAGGCAGGTGATTCAGCCTAGGCTTAGCAATGGTGCCAATGAAAACGTGTGGAGGCAGCCATTTTCTGGCACTTTTGTGCTCCCCTTGGGATGCCTTTCGCAGCTGCCGTGTGCCTGGAGCTCAGAGCTTGCTGGTTTAAAAAGCTCTACACCTAGGCGTAACCCTAACCCTAACCGTAACACTGGTCATTTAAATCAGCCTGGGTTTAGGAATTATCCCAAGGGAAAAGCTGTGGAGACAGCCATGTTGTGGCACTTTTGCGCTCCCCTTGGGATGCCTTTCACAGCTGCAGTGTGCTTGGAGCACAGGGCTTCCTGGTTTAAAAAACCACAACTTTAGCCCAAACTGGAGGCTTCTAAATCAGCCTTCGTTTCGGGACGTCCCCAAGGAAAAAGCTGTGGAGGCAGGCATGTTGAGGCACTTCTGCGCTCTTCTTGGGTAGTCCTTCGCAGCTGCTGTGTTCTTGGAACTCAGGGCTTTCTGGTTAAAAGAACACTAACCCTAGGCCTAACTCAAACCTTAAGCCTAGGAAGGAAAATCAGCCTATGATTCGGGATGGTCTCATGGAAATAGCAGTGGAGGCAGCCAAGTTGTGTCACTTTTGCGCTCCCCTTGGGATGCCTTTAACAGCTGCAGTGTGCCTGGAGCACAGGGCTTCCTGGTTTTAAAAGTCCTAGGCCTAAGCCTAACAGTAACCCTAGGAAGGTAAATCAGCCGGGTATTAGGGTTCTTCCTAAGGAAAAAGCTGTGAAAGCAGCCATGTTGTGGCACTTCTGCGCTCCCTTTGGGATGCCTTTGGCAGATGCAGTAAGCCTGGAACTCAGGGCTTCCTGCTTAAAAAAATCCTTGCCCTTGGCTGAGCCCTAACCCTAACCCTAGGCAGATAAATCAGCCTAGGTATAGGGATGGTGCCAAGGAAAAAGCTGTGAAAGCTGCCATGTTGTTGCACTTTTGTACTCCCCTTGGGATGCCTTTCACAGCTGCCAAGTGCCTGGAGCTCAGGGCTTCCTGGTTTAAAAAACCATGTCCCTAGCTGAGACTGGAGGCAGGTGATTCAGCCTAGGCTTAGCAATGGTGCCAATGAAAACGTGTGGAGGCAGCCATTTTCTGGCACTTTTGTGCTCCCCTTGGGATGCCTTTCGCAGCTGCCGTGTGCCTGGAGCTCAGAGCTTGCTGGTTTAAAAAGCTCTACACCTAGGCGTAACCCTAACCCTAACCGTAACACTGGTCATTTAAATCAGCCTGGGTTTAGGAATTATCCCAAGGGAAAAGCTGTGGAGACAGCCATGTTGTGGCACTTTTGCGCTCCCCTTGGGATGCCTTTCACAGCTGCAGTGTGCTTGGAGCACAGGGCTTCCTGGTGTAAAAAACCACAACTTTAGCCCAAACTGGAGGCTTCTAAATCAGCCTTCGTTTCGGGACGTCCCCAAGGAAAAAGCTGTGGAGGCAGGCATGTTGAGGCACTTCTGCGCTCTTCTTGGGTAGTCCTTCGCAGCTGCTGTGTTCTTGGAACTCAGGGCTTTCTGGTTAAAAGAACACTAACCCTAGGCCTAACTCAAACCTTAAGCCTAGGAAGGAAAATCAGCCTATGATTCGGGATGGTCTCATGGAAATAGCAGTGGAGGCAGCCAAGTTGTGTCACTTTTGCGCTCCCCTTGGGATGCCTTTAACAGCTGCAGTGTGCCTGGAGCACAGGGCTTCCTGGTTTTAAAAGTCCTAGGCCTAAGCCTAACAGTAACCCTAGGAAGGTAAATCAGCCGGGTATTAGGGTTCTTCCTAAGGAAAAAGCTGTGAAAGCAGCCATGTTGTGGCACTTCTGCGCTCCCTTTGGGATGCCTTTGGCAGATGCAGTAAGCCTGGAACTCAGGGCTTCCTGGTTAAAAAAATCCTAGCCCTAGGCTGAGCCCTAACCCTAAGCCTAGGCAGATAAATCAGCCTAGGTAGAGGGATGGTGCCAAGGAAAAAGCTGTGAAAGCTGCCATGTTGTTGCACTTTTGTACTCCCCTTGGGATGCCTTTCACAGCTGCCAAGTGCCTGGAGCTCAGGGCTTCCTGGTTTAAAAAACAATGTCCCTAGCTGAGACTGGAGGCAGGTGATTCAGCCTAGGCTTAGCAATGGTGCCAATGAAAACGTGTGGAGGCAGCCATTTTCTGGCACTTTTGTGCTCCCCTTGGGATGCCTTTCGCAGCTGCCGTGTGCCTGGAGTTCAGAGCTTGCTGGTTTAAAAAGCTCTACACCTAGGCGTAACCCTAACCCTAACCGTAACACTGGTCATTTAAATCAGCCTGGGTTTAGGAATTATCCCAAGGGAAAAGCTGTGGAGACAGCCATGTTGTGGCACTTTTGCGCTCCCCTTGGGATGCCTTTCACAGCTGCAGTGTGCTTGGAGCACAGGGCTTCCTGGTTTAAAAAACCACAACTTTAGCCCAAACTGGAGGCTTCTAAATCAGCCTTCGTTTCGGGACGTCCCCAAGGAAAAAGCTGTGGAGGCAGGCATGTTGAGGCACTTCTGCGCTCTTCTTGGGTAGTCCTTCGCAGCTGCTGTGTTCTTGGAACTCAGGGCTTTCTGGTTAAAAGAACACTAACCCTAGGCCTAACTCAAACCTTAAGCCTAGGAAGGAAAATCAGCCTATGATTCGGGATGGTCTCATGGAAATAGCAGTGGAGGCAGCCAAGTTGTGTCACTTTTGCGCTCCCCTTGGGATGCCTTTAACAGCTGCAGTGTGCCTGGAGCACAGGGCTTCCTGGTTTTAAAAGTCCTAGGCCTAAGCCTAACAGTAACCCTAGGAAGGTAAATCAGCCGGGTATTAGGGTTCTTCCTAAGGAAAAAGCTGTGAAAGCAGCCATGTTGTGGCACTTCTGCGCTCCCTTTGGGATGCCTTTGGCAGATGCAGTAAGCCTGGAACTCAGGGCTTCCTGCTTAAAAAAATCCTTGCCCTTGGCTGAGCCCTAACCCTAACCCTAGGCAGATAAATCAGCCTAGGTATAGGGATGGTGCCAAGGAAAAAGCTGTGAAAGCTGCCATGTTGTTGCACTTTTGTACTCCCCTTGGGATGCCTTTCACAGCTGCCGTGTGCCTGGAGCTCAGGGCTTCCTGGTTTAAAAAACCATGTCCCTAGCTGAGACTGGAGGCAGGTGATTCAGCCTAGGCTTAGCAATGGTGCCAATGAAAACGTGTGGAGGCAGCCATTTTCTGGCACTTTTGTGCTCCCCTTGGGATGCCTTTCGCAGCTGCCGTGTGCCTGGAGCTCAGAGCTTGCTGGTTTAAAAAGCTCTACACCTAGGCGTAACCCTAACCCTAACCGTAACACTGGTCATTTAAATCAGCCTGGGTTTAGGAATTATCCCAAGGGAAAAGCTGTGGAGACAGCCATGTTGTGGCACTTTTGCGCTCCCCTTGGGATGCCTTTCACAGCTGCAGTGTGCTTGGAGCACAGGGCTTCCTGGTGTAAAAAACCACAACTTTAGCCCAAACTGGAGGCTTCTAAATCAGCCTTCGTTTCGGGACGTCCCCAAGGAAAAAGCTGTGGAGGCAGGCATGTTGAGGCACTTCTGCGCTCTTCTTGGGTAGTCCTTCGCAGCTGCTGTGTTCTTGGAACTCAGGGCTTTCTGGTTAAAAGAACACTAACCCTAGGCCTAACTCAAACCTTAAGCCTAGGAAGGAAAATCAGCCTATGATTCGGGATGGTCTCATGGAAATAGCAGTGGAGGCAGCCAAGTTGTGTCACTTTTGCGCTCCCCTTGGGATGCCTTTAACAGCTGCAGTGTGCCTGGAGCACAGGGCTTCCTGGTTTTAAAAGTCCTACGCCTAAGCCTAACAGTAACCCTAGGAAGGTAAATCAGCCGGGTATTAGGGTTCTTCCTAAGGAAAAAGCTGTGAAAGCAGCCATGTTGTGGCACTTCTGCGCTCCCTTTGGGATGCCTTTGGCAGATGCAGTAAGCCTGGAACTCAGGGCTTCCTGCTTAAAAAAATCCTTGCACTTGGCTGAGCCCTAACCCTAACCCTAGGCAGCTAAATCAGCCTAGGTATAGGGATGGTGCCAAGGAAAAAGCTGTGAAAGCTGCCATGTTGTTGCACTTTTGTACTCCCCTTGGGATGCCTTTCACAGCTGCCGTGTGCCTGGAGCTCAGGGCTTCCTGGTTTAAAAAACAATGTCCCTAGCTGAGACTGGAGGCAGGTGATTCAGCCTAGGCTTAGCAATGGTGCCAATGAAAACGTGTGGAGGCAGCCATTTTCTGGCACTTTTGTGCTCCCTTTGGGATGCATTTCGCAGCTGCCGTGTGCCTGGAGCTCAGAGCTTGCTGGTTTAAAAAGCTCTACACCTAGGCGTAACCCTAACCCTAACCGTAACACTGGTCATTTAAATCAGCCTGGGTTTAGGAATTATCCCAAGGGAAAAGCTGTGGAGACAGCCATGTTGTGGCACTTTTGCGCTCCCCTTGGGATGCCTTTCACAGCTGCAGTGTGCTTGGAGCACAGGGCTTCCTGGTGTAAAAAACCACAACTTTAGCCCAAACTGGAGGCTTCTAAATCAGCCTTCGTTTCGGGACGTCCCCAAGGAAAAACCTGTGGAGGCAGGCATGTTGAGGCACTTCTGCGCTCTTCTTGGGTAGTCCTTCGCAGCTGCTGTGTTCTTGGAACTCAGGGCTTTCTGGTTAAAAGAACACTAACCCTAGGCCTAACTCAAACCTTAAGCCTAGGAAGGAAAATCAGCCTATGATTCGGGATGGTCTCATGGAAATAGCAGTGGAGGCAGCCAAGTTGTGTCACTTTTGCGCTCCCCTTGGGATGCCTTTAACAGCTGCAGTGTGCCTGGAGCACAGGGCTTCCTGGTTTTAAAAGTCCTAGGCCTAAGCCTAACAGTAACCCTAGGAAGGTAAATCAGCCGGGTATTAGGGTTCTTCCTAAGGAAAAAGCTGTGAAAGCAGCCATGTTGTGGACCTTCTGCGCTCCCTTTGGGATGCCTTTGGCAGATGCAGTAAGCCTGGAACTCAGGGCTTCCTGCTTAAAAAAATCCTAGCCCTAGGCTGAGCCCTAACCCTAACCCTAGGCAGATAAATCAGCCTAGGTAGAGGGATGGTGCCAAGGAAAAAGCTGTGAAAGCTGCCATGTTGTTGCACTTTTGTACTCCCCTTGGGATGCCTTTCACAGCTGCCGTGTGCCTGGAGCTCAGGGCTTCCTGGTTTAAAAAACCATGTCCCTAGCTGAGACTGGAGGCAGGTGATTCAGCCTAGGCTTAGCAATGGTGCCAATGAAAACGTGTGGAGGCAGCCATTTTCTGGCACTTTTGTGCTCCCCTTGGGATGCCTTTCGCAGCTGCCGTGTGCCTGGAGTTCAGAGCTTGCTGGTTTAAAAAGCTCTACACCTAGGCGTAACCCTAACCCTAACCGTAACACTGGTCATTTAAATCAGCCTGGGTTTAGGAATTATCCCAAGGGAAAAGCTGTGGAGACAGCCATGTTGTGGCACTTTTGCGCTCCCCTTGGGATGCCTTTCACAGCTGCAGTGTGCTTGGAGCACAGGGCTTCCTGGTGTAAAAACCACAACTTTAGCCCAAACTGGAGGCTTCTAAATCAGCCTTCGTTTCGGGACGTCCCCAAGGAAAAAGCTGTGGAGGCAGGCATGTTGAGGCACTTCTGCGCTCTTCTTGGGTAGTCCTTCGCAGCTGCTGTGTTCTTGGAACTCAGGGCTTTCTGGTTAAAAGAACACTAACCCTAGGCCTAACTCAAACCTTAAGCCTAGGAAGGAAAATCAGCCTATGATTCGGGATGGTCTCATGGAAATAGCAGTGGAGGCAGCCAAGTTGTGTCACTTTTGCGCTCCCCTTGGGATGCCTTTAACAGCTGCAGTGTGCCTGGAGCACAGGGCTTCCTGGTTTTAAAAGTCCTAGGCCTAAGCCTAACAGTAACCCTAGGAAGGTAAATCAGCCGGGTATTAGGGTTCTTCCTAAGGAAAAAGCTGTGAAAGCAGCCATGTTGTGGCACTTCACCGCTCCCTTTGGGATGCCTTTGGCAGATGCAGTAAGCCTGGAACTCAGGGCTTCCTGGTTAAAAAATCCTTGCACTTGGCTGAGCCCTAACCCTAACCCTAGGCAGATAAATCAGCCTAGGTATAGGGATGGTGCCAAGGAAAAAGCTGTGAAAGCTGCCATGTTGTTGCACTTTTGTACTCCCCTTGGGATGCCTTTCACAGCTGCCGTGTGCCTGGAGCTCAGGGCTTCCTGGTTTAAAAAACAATGTCCCTAGCTGAGACTGGAGGCAGGTGATTCAGCCTAGGCTTAGCAATGGTGCCAATGAAAACGTGTGGAGGCAGCCATTTTCTGGCACTTTTGTGCTCCCCTTGGGATGCCTTTCGCAGCTGCCGTGTGCCTGGAGCTCAGAGCTTGCTGGTTTAAAAAGCTCTACACCTAGGCGTAACCCTAACCCTAACCGTAACACTGGTCATTTAAATCAGCCTGGGTTTAGGAATTATCCCAAGGGAAAAGCTGTGGAGACAGCCATGTTGTGGCACTTTTGCGCTCCCCTTGGGATGCCTTTCACAGCTGCAGTGTGCTTGGAGCACAGGGCTTCCTGGTTTAAAAAACCACAACTTTAGCCCAAACTGGAGGCTTCTAAATCAGCCTTCGTTTCGGGACGTCCCCAAGGAAAAAGCTGTGGAGGCAGGCATGTTGAGGCACTTCTGCGCTCTTCTTGGGTAGTCCTTCGCAGCTGCTGTGTTCTTGGAACTCAGGGCTTTCTGGTTAAAAGAACACTAACCCTAGGCCTAACTCAAACCTTAAGCCTAGGAAGGAAAATCAGCCTATGATTCGGGATGGTCTCATGGAAATAGCAGTGGAGGCAGCCAAGTTGTGTCACTTTTGCGCTCCCCTTGGGATGCCTTTCACAGCTGCAGTGTGCCTGGAGCACAGGGCTTCCTGGTTTTAAAAGTCCTAGGCCTAAGCCTAACAGTAACCCTAGGAAGGTAAATCAGCCGGGTATTAGGGTTCTTCCTAAGGAAAAAGCTGTGAAAGCAGCCATGTTGTGGCACTTCACCGCTCCCTTTGGGATGCCTTTGGCAGATGCAGTAAGCCTGGAACTCAGGGCTTCCTGCTTAAAAAAATCCTTGCCCTTGGCTGAGCCCTAACCCTAACCCTAGGCAGATAAATCAGCCTAGGTATAGGGATGGTGCCAAGGAAAAAGCTGTGAAAGCTGCCATGTTGTTGCACTTTTGTACTCCCCTTGGGATGCCTTTCACAGCTGCCAAGTGCCTGGAGCTCAGGGCTTCCTGGTTTAAAAAACAATGTCCCTAGCTGAGACTGGAGGCAGGTGATTCAGCCTAGGCTTAGCAATGGTGCCAATGAAAACGTGTGGAGGCAGCCATTTTCTAGCACTTTTGTGCTCCCCTTGGGATGCCTTTCACAGCTGCCGTGTGCCTGGAGCTCAGAGCTTGCTGGTTTAAAAAGCTCTACACCTAGGCGTAACCCTAACCCTAACCGTAACACTGGTCATTTAAATCAGCCTGGGTTTAGGAATTATCCCAAGGGAAAAGCTGTGGACACAGCCATGTTGTGGCACTTTTGCGCTCCCCTTGGGATGCCTTTCACAGCTGCAGTGTGCTTGGAGCACAGGGCTTCCTGGTGTAAAAAACCACAACTTTAGCCCAAACTGGAGGCTTCTAAATCAGCCTTCGTTTCGGGACGTCCCCAAGGAAAAAGCTGTGGAGGCAGGCATGTTGAGGCACTTCTGCGCTCTTCTTGGGTAGTCCTTCACAGCTGCTGTGTTCTTGGAACTCAGGGCTTTCTGGTTAAAAGAACACTAACCCTAGGCCTAACTCAAACCTTAAGCCTAGGAAGGAAAATCAGCCTATGATTCGGGATGGTCTCATGGAAATAGCAGTGGAGGCAGCCAAGTTGTGTCACTTTTGCGCTCCCCTTGGGATGCCTTTAACAGCTGCAGTGTGCCTGGAGCACAGGGCTTCCTGGTTTTAAAAGTCCTACGCCTAAGCCTAACAGTAACCCTAGGAAGGTAAATCAGCCGGGTATTAGGGTTCTTCCTAAGGAAAAAGCTGTGAAAGCAGCCATGTTGTGGCACTTCTGCGCTCCCTTTGGGATGCCTTTGGCAGATGCAGTAAGCCTGGAACTCAGGGCTTCCTGCTTAAAAAAATCCTTTCCCTTGGCTGAGCCCTAACCCTAACCCTAGGCAGATAAATCAGCCTAGGTATAGGGATGGTGCCAAGGAAAAAGCTGTGAAAGCTGCCATGTTGTTGCACTTTTGTACTCCCCTTGGGATGCCTTTCACAGCTGCCGTGTGCCTGGAGCTCAGGGCTTCCTGGTTTAAAAAACAATGTCCCTAGCTCAGACTGGAGGCAGGTGATTCAGCCTAGGCTTAGCAATGGTGCCAATGAAAACGTGTGGAGGCAGCCATTTTCTGGCACTTTTGTGCTCCCCTTGGGATGCATTTCGCAGCTGCCGTGTGCCTGGAGCTCAGAGCTTGCTGGTTTAAAAAGCTCTACACCTAGGCGTAACCCTAACCCTAACCGTAACACTGGTCATTTAAATCAGCCTGGGTTTAGGAATTATCCCAAGGGAAAAGCTGTGGAGACAGCCATGTTGTGGCACTTTTGCGCTCCCCTTGGGATGCCTTTCACAGCTGCAGTGTGCTTGGAGCACAGGGCTTCCTGGTGTAAAAAACCACAACTTTAGCCCAAACTGGAGGCTTCTAAATCAGCCTTCGTTTCGGGACGTCCCCAAGGAAAAACCTGTGGAGGCAGGCATGTTGAGGCACTTCTGCGCTCTTCTTGGGTAGTCCTTCGCAGCTGCTGTGTTCTTGGAACTCAGGGCTTTCTGGTTAAAAGAACACTAACCCTAGGCCTAACTCAAACCTTAAGCCTAGGAAGGAAAATCAGCCTATGATTCGGGATGGTCTCATGGAAATAGCAGTGGAGGCAGCCAAGTTGTGTCACTTTTGCGCTCCCCTTGGGATGCCTTTAACAGCTGCAGTGTGCCTGGAGCACAGGGCTTCCTGGTTTTAAAAGTCCTACGCCTAAGCCTAACAGTAACCCTAGGAAGGTAAATCAGCCGGGTATTAGGGTTCTTCCTAAGGAAAAAGCTGTGAAAGCAGCCATGTTGTGGCACTTCTGCGCTCCCTTTGGGATGCCTTTGGCAGATGCAGTAAGCCTGGAACTCAGGGCTTCCTGCTTAAAAAAATCCTTGCACTTGGCTGAGCCCTAACCCTAACCCTAGGCAGCTAAATCAGCCTAGGTATAGGGATGGTGCCAAGGAAAAAGCTGTGAAAGCTGCCATGTTGTTGCACTTTTGTACTCCCCTTGGGATGCCTTTCACAGCTGCCGTGTGCCTGGAGCTCAGGGCTTCCTGGTTTAAAAAACAATGTCCCTAGCTGAGACTGGAGGCAGGTGATTCAGCCTAGGCTTAGCAATGGTGCCAATGAAAACGTGTGGAGGCAGCCATTTTCTGGCACTTTTGTGCTCCCTTTGGGATGCATTTCGCAGCTGCCGTGTGCCTGGAGCTCAGAGCTTGCTGGTTTAAAAAGCTCTACACCTAGGCGTAACCCTAACCCTAACCGTAACACTGGTCATTTAAATCAGCCTGGGTTTAGGAATTATCCCAAGGGAAAAGCTGTGGAGACAGCCATGTTGTGGCACTTTTGCGCTCCCCTTGGGATGCCTTTCACAGCTGCAGTGTGCTTGGAGCACAGGGCTTCCTGGTGTAAAAAACCACAACTTTAGCCCAAACTGGAGGCTTCTAAATCAGCCTTCGTTTCGGGACGTCCCCAAGGAAAAACCTGTGGAGGCAGGCATGTTGAGGCACTTCTGCGCTCTTCTTGGGTAGTCCTTCGCAGCTGCTGTGTTCTTGGAACTCAGGGCTTTCTGGTTAAAAGAACACTAACCCTAGGCCTAACTCAAACCTTAAGCCTAGGAAGGAAAATCAGCCTATGATTCGGGATGGTCTCATGGAAATAGCAGTGGAGGCAGCCAAGTTGTGTCACTTTTGCGCTCCCCTTGGGATGCCTTTAACAGCTGCAGTGTGCCTGGAGCACAGGGCTTCCTGGTTTTAAAAGTCCTAGGCCTAAGCCTAACAGTAACCCTAGGAAGGTAAATCAGCCGGGTATTAGGGTTCTTCCTAAGGAAAAAGCTGTGAAAGCAGCCATGTTGTGGACCTTCTGCGCTCCCTTTGGGATGCCTTTGGCAGATGCAGTAAGCCTGGAACTCAGGGCTTCCTGCTTAAAAAAATCCTAGCCCTAGGCTGAGCCCTAACCCTAACCCTAGGCAGATAAATCAGCCTAGGTAGAGGGATGGTGCCAAGGAAAAAGCTGTGAAAGCTGCCATGTTGTTGCACTTTTGTACTCCCCTTGGGATGCCTTTCACAGCTGCCGTGTGCCTGGAGCTCAGGGCTTCCTGGTTTAAAAAACCATGTCCCTAGCTGAGACTGGAGGCAGGTGATTCAGCCTAGGCTTAGCAATGGTGCCAATGAAAACGTGTGGAGGCAGCCATTTTCTGGCACTTTTGTGCTCCCCTTGGGATGCCTTTCGCAGCTGCCGTGTGCCTGGAGTTCAGAGCTTGCTGGTTTAAAAAGCTCTACACCTAGGCGTAACCCTAACCCTAACCGTAACACTGGTCATTTAAATCAGCCTGGGTTTAGGAATTATCCCAAGGGAAAAGCTGTGGAGACAGCCATGTTGTGGCACTTTTGCGCTCCCCTTGGGATGCCTTTCACAGCTGCAGTGTGCTTGGAGCACAGGGCTTCCTGGTGTAAAAACCACAACTTTAGCCCAAACTGGAGGCTTCTAAATCAGCCTTCGTTTCGGGACGTCCCCAAGGAAAAAGCTGTGGAGGCAGGCATGTTGAGGCACTTCTGCGCTCTTCTTGGGTAGTCCTTCGCAGCTGCTGTGTTCTTGGAACTCAGGGCTTTCTGGTTAAAAGAACACTAACCCTAGGCCTAACTCAAACCTTAAGCCTAGGAAGGAAAATCAGCCTATGATTCGGGATGGTCTCATGGAAATAGCAGTGGAGGCAGCCAAGTTGTGTCACTTTTGCGCTCCCCTTGGGATGCCTTTAACAGCTGCAGTGTGCCTGGAGCACAGGGCTTCCTGGTTTTAAAAGTCCTAGGCCTAAGCCTAACAGTAACCCTAGGAAGGTAAATCAGCCGGGTATTAGGGTTCTTCCTAAGGAAAAAGCTGTGAAAGCAGCCATGTTGTGGCACTTCACCGCTCCCTTTGGGATGCCTTTGGCAGATGCAGTAAGCCTGGAACTCAGGGCTTCCTGGTTAAAAAATCCTTGCACTTGGCTGAGCCCTAACCCTAACCCTAGGCAGATAAATCAGCCTAGGTATAGGGATGGTGCCAAGGAAAAAGCTGTGAAAGCTGCCATGTTGTTGCACTTTTGTACTCCCCTTGGGATGCCTTTCACAGCTGCCGTGTGCCTGGAGCTCAGGGCTTCCTGGTTTAAAAAACAATGTCCCTAGCTGAGACTGGAGGCAGGTGATTCAGCCTAGGCTTAGCAATGGTGCCAATGAAAACGTGTGGAGGCAGCCATTTTCTGGCACTTTTGTGCTCCCCTTGGGATGCCTTTCGCAGCTGCCGTGTGCCTGGAGCTCAGAGCTTGCTGGTTTAAAAAGCTCTACACCTAGGCGTAACCCTAACCCTAACCGTAACACTGGTCATTTAAATCAGCCTGGGTTTAGGAATTATCCCAAGGGAAAAGCTGTGGAGACAGCCATGTTGTGGCACTTTTGCGCTCCCCTTGGGATGCCTTTCACAGCTGCAGTGTGCTTGGAGCACAGGGCTTCCTGGTTTAAAAAACCACAACTTTAGCCCAAACTGGAGGCTTCTAAATCAGCCTTCGTTTCGGGACGTCCCCAAGGAAAAAGCTGTGGAGGCAGGCATGTTGAGGCACTTCTGCGCTCTTCTTGGGTAGTCCTTCGCAGCTGCTGTGTTCTTGGAACTCAGGGCTTTCTGGTTAAAAGAACACTAACCCTAGGCCTAACTCAAACCTTAAGCCTAGGAAGGAAAATCAGCCTATGATTCGGGATGGTCTCATGGAAATAGCAGTGGAGGCAGCCAAGTTGTGTCACTTTTGCGCTCCCCTTGGGATGCCTTTCACAGCTGCAGTGTGCCTGGAGCACAGGGCTTCCTGGTTTTAAAAGTCCTAGGCCTAAGCCTAACAGTAACCCTAGGAAGGTAAATCAGCCGGGTATTAGGGTTCTTCCTAAGGAAAAAGCTGTGAAAGCAGCCATGTTGTGGCACTTCACCGCTCCCTTTGGGATGCCTTTGGCAGATGCAGTAAGCCTGGAACTCAGGGCTTCCTGCTTAAAAAAATCCTTGCCCTTGGCTGAGCCCTAACCCTAACCCTAGGCAGATAAATCAGCCTAGGTATAGGGATGGTGCCAAGGAAAAAGCTGTGAAAGCTGCCATGTTGTTGCACTTTTGTACTCCCCTTGGGATGCCTTTCACAGCTGCCAAGTGCCTGGAGCTCAGGGCTTCCTGGTTTAAAAAACAATGTCCCTAGCTGAGACTGGAGGCAGGTGATTCAGCCTAGGCTTAGCAATGGTGCCAATGAAAACGTGTGGAGGCAGCCATTTTCTAGCACTTTTGTGCTCCCCTTGGGATGCCTTTCACAGCTGCCGTGTGCCTGGAGCTCAGAGCTTGCTGGTTTAAAAAGCTCTACACCTAGGCGTAACCCTAACCCTAACCGTAACACTGGTCATTTAAATCAGCCTGGGTTTAGGAATTATCCCAAGGGAAAAGCTGTGGACACAGCCATGTTGTGGCACTTTTGCGCTCCCCTTGGGATGCCTTTCACAGCTGCAGTGTGCTTGGAGCACAGGGCTTCCTGGTGTAAAAAACCACAACTTTAGCCCAAACTGGAGGCTTCTAAATCAGCCTTCGTTTCGGGACGTCCCCAAGGAAAAAGCTGTGGAGGCAGGCATGTTGAGGCACTTCTGCGCTCTTCTTGGGTAGTCCTTCACAGCTGCTGTGTTCTTGGAACTCAGGGCTTTCTGGTTAAAAGAACACTAACCCTAGGCCTAACTCAAACCTTAAGCCTAGGAAGGAAAATCAGCCTATGATTCGGGATGGTCTCATGGAAATAGCAGTGGAGGCAGCCAAGTTGTGTCACTTTTGCGCTCCCCTTGGGATGCCTTTAACAGCTGCAGTGTGCCTGGAGCACAGGGCTTCCTGGTTTTAAAAGTCCTACGCCTAAGCCTAACAGTAACCCTAGGAAGGTAAATCAGCCGGGTATTAGGGTTCTTCCTAAGGAAAAAGCTGTGAAAGCAGCCATGTTGTGGCACTTCTGCGCTCCCTTTGGGATGCCTTTGGCAGATGCAGTAAGCCTGGAACTCAGGGCTTCCTGCTTAAAAAAATCCTTTCCCTTGGCTGAGCCCTAACCCTAACCCTAGGCAGATAAATCAGCCTAGGTATAGGGATGGTGCCAAGGAAAAAGCTGTGAAAGCTGCCATGTTGTTGCACTTTTGTACTCCCCTTGGGATGCCTTTCACAGCTGCCGTGTGCCTGGAGCTCAGGGCTTCCTGGTTTAAAAAACAATGTCCCTAGCTCAGACTGGAGGCAGGTGATTCAGCCTAGGCTTAGCAATGGTGCCAATGAAAACGTGTGGAGGCAGCCATTTTCTGGCACTTTTGTGCTCCCCTTGGGATGCATTTCGCAGCTGCCGTGTGCCTGGAGCTCAGAGCTTGCTGGTTTAAAAAGCTCTACACCTAGGCGTAACCCTAACCCTAACCGTAACACTGGTCATTTAAATCAGCCTGGGTTTAGGAATTATCCCAAGGGAAAAGCTGTGGAGACAGCCATGTTGTGGCACTTTTGCGCTCCCCTTGGGATGCCTTTCACAGCTGCAGTGTGCTTGGAGCACAGGGCTTCCTGGTGTAAAAAACCACAACTTTAGCCCAAACTGGAGGCTTCTAAATCAGCCTTCGTTTCGGGACGTCCCCAAGGAAAAACCTGTGGAGGCAGGCATGTTGAGGCACTTCTGCGCTCTTCTTGGGTAGTCCTTCGCAGCTGCTGTGTTCTTGGAACTCAGGGCTTTCTGGTTAAAAGAACACTAACCCTAGGCCTAACTCAAACCTTAAGCCTAGGAAGGAAAATCAGCCTATGATTCGGGATGGTCTCATGGAAATAGCAGTGGAGGCAGCCAAGTTGTGTCACTTTTGCGCTCCCCTTGGGATGCCTTTAACAGCTGCAGTGTGCCTGGAGCACAGGGCTTCCTGGTTTTAAAAGTCCTACGCCTAAGCCTAACAGTAACCCTAGGAAGGTAAATCAGCCGGGTATTAGGGTTCTTCCTAAGGAAAAAGCTGTGAAAGCAGCCATGTTGTGGCACTTCTGCGCTCCCTTTGGGATGCCTTTGGCAGATGCAGTAAGCCTGGAACTCAGGGCTTCCTGCTTAAAAAAATCCTAACCCTAGGCTGAGCCCTAACCCTAACCCTAGGCAGATAAATCAGCCTAGGTAGAGGGATGGTGCCAAGGAAAAAGCTGTGAAAGCTGCCATGTTGTGTCACTTTTGTACTCCCCTTGGGATGCCTTTCACAGCTGCCGTGTGCCTGGAGCTCAGGGCTTCCTGGTTTAAAAAACCATGTCCCTAGCTGAGACTGGAGGCAGGTGATTCAGCCTAGGCTTAGCAATGGTGCCAATGAAAACGTGTGGAGGCAGCCATTTTCTGGCACTTTTGTGCTCCCCTTGGGATGCCTTTCGCAGCTGCCGTGTGCCTGGAGCTCAGAGCTTGCTGGTTTAAAAAGCTCTACACCTAGGCTTAACCCTAACCCTAACCATAACACTGGTCATTTAAATCAGCCTGGGTTTAGGAATTATCCCAAGGGAAAAGCTGTGGAGACAGCCATGTTGTGGCACTTTTGCGCTCCCCTTGGGATGCCTTTCACAGCTGCAGTGTGCTTGGAGCACAGGGCTTCCTGGTTTAAAAAACCACAACTTTAGCCCAAACTGGAGGCTTCGAAATCAGCCTTCGTTTCGGGACGTCCCCAAGGAAAAAGCTGTGGAGGCAGGCATGTTGAGGCACTTCTGCGCTCTTCTTGGGTAGTCCTTCGCAGCTGCTGTGTTCTTGGAACTCAGGGCTTTCTGGTTAAAAGAACACTAACCCTAGGCCTAACTCAAACCTTAAGCCTAGGAAGGAAAATCAGCCTATGATTCGGGATGGTCTCATGGAAATAGCAGTGGAGGCAGCCAAGTTGTGTCACTTTTGCGCTCCCCTTGGGATGCCTTTAACAGCTGCAGTGTGCCTGGAGCACAGGGCTTCCTGGTTTTAAAAGTCCTAGGCCTAAGCCTAACAGTAACCCTAGGAAGGTAAATCAGCCGGGTATTAGGGTTCTTCCTAAGGAAAAAGCTGTGAAAGCAGCCATGTTGTGGCACTTCTGCGCTCCCTTTGGGATGCCTTTGGCAGATGCAGTAAGCCTGGAACTCAGGGCTTCCTGCTTAAAAAAATCCTAACCCTAGGCTGAGCCCTAACCCTAACCCTAGGCAGATAAATCAGCCTAGGTAGAGGGATGGTGCCAAGGAAAAAGCTGTGAAAGCTGCCATGTTGTTGCACTTTTGTACTCCCCTTGGGATGCCTTTCACAGCTGCCGTGTGCCTGGAGCTCAGGGCTTCCTGGTTTAAAAAACAATGTCCCTAGCTGAGACTGGAGGCAGGTGATTCAGCCTAGGCTTAGCAATGGTGCCAATGAAAACGTGTGGAGGCAGCCATTTTCTGGCACTTTTGTGCTCCCCTTGGGATGCCTTTCGCAGCTGCCGTGTGCCTGGAGCTCAGAGCTTGCTGGTTTAAAAAGCTCTACACCTAGGCTTAACCCTAACCCTAACCGTAACACTGGTCATTTAAATCAGCCTGGGTTTAGGAATTATCCCAAGGGAAAAGCTGTGGAGACAGCCATGTTGTGGCACTTTTGCGCTCCCCTTGGGATGCCTTTCACAGCTGCAGTGTGCTTGGAGCACAGGGCTTCCTGGTTTAAAAAACCACAACTTTAGCCCAAACTGGAGGCTTCTAAATCAGCCTTCGTTTCGGGACGTCCCCAAGGAAAAAGCTGTGGAGGCAGGCATGTTGAGGCACTTCTGCGCTCTTCTTGGGTAGTCCTTCGCAGCTGCTGTGTTCTTGGAACTCAGGGCTTTCTGGTTAAAAGAACACTAACCCTAGGCCTAACTCAAACCTTAAGCCTAGGAAGGAAAATCAGCCTATGATTCGGGATGGTCTCATGGAAATAGCAGTGGAGGCAGCCAAGTTGTGTCACTTTTGCGCTCCCCTTGGGATGCCTTTCACAGCTGCAGTGTGCCTGGAGCACAGGGCTTCCTGGTTTTAAAAGTCCTAGGCCTAAGCCTAACAGTAACCCTAGGAAGGTAAATCAGCCGGGTATTAGGGTTCTTCCTAAGGAAAAAGCTGTGAAAGCAGCCATGTTGTGGCACTTCTGCGCTCCCTTTGGGATGCCTTTGGCAGATGCAGTAAGCCTGGAACTCAGGGCTTCCTGCTTAAAAAAATCCTAGCCCTAGGCTGAGCCCTAACCCTAACCCTAGGCAGATAAATCAGCCTAGGTATAGGGATGGTGCCAAGGAAAAAGCTGTGAAAGCTGCCATGTTGTTGCACTTTTGTACTCCCCTTGGGATGCCTTTCACAGCTGCCGTGTGCCTGGAGCTCAGGGCTTCCTGGTTTAAAAAACCATGCCCCTAGCTGAGACTGGAGGCAGGTGATTCAGCCTAGGCTTAGCAATGGTGCCAATGAAAACGTGTGGAGGCAGCCATTTTCTGGCACTTTTGTGCTCCCCTTGGGATGCCTTTCGCAGCTGCCTTGTGCCTGGAGCTCAGAGCTTGCTGGTTTAAAAAGCTCTACACCTAGGCGTAACCCTAACCCTAACCGTAACACTGGTCATTTAAATCAGCCTGGGTTTAGGAATTATCCCAAGGGAAAAGCTGTGGAGACAGCCATGTTGTGGCACTTTTGCGCTCCCCTTGGGATGCCTTTCACAGCTGCAGTGTGCTTGGAGCACAGGGCTTCCTGGTTTAAAAAACCACAACTTTAGCCCAAACTGGAGGCTTCTAAATCAGCCTTCGTTTCGGGACGTCCCCAAGGAAAAAGCTGTGGAGGCAGGCATGTTGAGGCACTTCTGCGCTCTTCTTGGGTAGTCCTTCGCAGCTGCTGTGTTCTTGGAACTCAGGGCTTTCTGGTTAAAAGAACACTAACCCTAGGCCTAACTCAAACCTTAAGCCTAGGAAGGAAAATCAGCCTATGATTCGGGATGGTCTCATGGAAATAGCAGTGGAGGCAGCCAAGTTGTGTCACTTTTGCGCTCCCCTTGGGATGCCTTTCACAGCTGCAGTGTGCCTGGAGCACAGGGCTTCCTGGTTTTAAAAGTCCTAGGCCTAAGCCTAACAGTAACCCTAGGAAGGTAAATCAGCCGGGTATTAGGGTTCTTCCTAAGGAAAAAGCTGTGAAAGCAGCCATGTTGTGGCACTTCTGCGCTCCCTTTGGGATGCCTTTGGCAGATGCAGTAAGCCTGGAACTCAGGGCTTCCTGCTTAAAAAAATCCTAGCCCTAGGCTGAGCCCTAACCCTAACCCTAGGCAGATAAATCAGCCTAGGTATAGGGATGGTGCCAAGGAAAAAGCTGTGAAAGCTGCCATGTTGTTGCACTTTTGTACTCCCCTTGGGATGCCTTTCACAGCTGCCGTGTGCCTGGAGCTCAGGGCTTCCTGGTTTAAAAAACCATGTCCCTAGCTGAGACTGGAGGCAGGTGATTCAGCCTAGGCTTAGCAATGGTGCCAATGAAAACGTGTGGAGGCAGCCATTTTCTGGCACTTTTGTGCTCCCCTTGGGATGCCTTTCGCAGCTGCCGTGTGCCTGTAGCTCAGAGCTTGCTGGTTTAAAAAGCTCTACACCTAGGCGTAACCCTAACCCTAACCGTAACACTGGTCATTTAAATCAGCCTGGGTTTAGGAATTATCCCAAGGGAAAAGCTGTGGAGACAGCCATGTTGTGGCACTTTTGCGCTCCCCTTGGGATGCCTTTCACAGCTGCAGTGTGCTTGGAGCACAGGGCTTCCTGGTTTAAAAAACCACAACTTTAGCCCAAACTGGAGGCTTCTAAATCAGCCTTCGTTTCGGGACGTCCCCAAGGAAAAAGCTGTGGAGGCAGGCATGTTGAGGCACTTCTGCGCTCTTCTTGGGTAGTCCTTCGCAGCTGCTGTGTTCTTGGAACTCAGGGCTTTCTGGTTAAAAGAACACTAACCCTAGGCCTAACTCAAACCTTAAGCCTAGGAAGGAAAATCAGCCTATGATTCGGGATGGTCTCATGGAAATAGCAGTGGAGGCAGCCAAGTTGTGTCACTTTTGCGCTCCCCTTGGGATGCCTTTAACAGCTGCAGTGTGCCTGGAGCACAGGGCTTCCTGGTTTTAAAAGTCCTAGGCCTAAGCCTAACAGTAACCCTAGGAAGGTAAATCAGCCGGGTATTAGGGTTCTTCCTAAGGAAAAAGCTGTGAAAGCAGCCATGTTGTGGCACTTCTGCGCTCCCTTTGGGATGCCTTTGGCAGATGCAGTAAGCCTGGAACTCAGGGCTTCCTGCTTAAAAAAATCCTAGCCCTAGGCTGAGCCCTAACCCTAACCCTAGGCAGATAAATCAGCCTAGGTATAGGGATGGTGGCAAGTAAAAAGCTGTGAAAGCTGCCATGTTGTTGCACTTTTGTACTCCCCTTGGGATGCCTTTCACAGCTGCCGTGTGCCTGGAGCTCAGGGCTTCCTGGTTTAAAAAACCATGTCCCTAGCTGAGACTGGAGGCAGGTGATTCAGCCTAGGCTTAGCAATGGTGCCAATGAAAACGTGTGGAGGCAGCCATTTTCTGGCACTTTTGTGCTCCCCTTGGGATGCCTTTCGCAGCTGCCGTGTGCCTGGAGCTCAGAGCTTGCTGGTTTAAAAAGCTCTACACCTAGGCGTAACCCTAACCCTAACCGTAACACTGGTCATTTAAATCAGCCTGGGTTTAGGAATTATCCCAAGGGAAAAGCTGTGGAGACAGCCATGTTGTGGCACTTTTGCGCTCCCCTTGGGATGCCTTGCACAGCTGCAGTGTGCTTGGAGCACAGGGCTTCCTGGTTTAAAAAACCACAACTTTCCTCCAAACTGGAGGCTTCTAAATCAGCCTTCGTTTCGGGACGTCCCCAAGGAAAAAGCTGTGGAGGCAGGCATGTTGAGGCACTTCTGCGCTCTTCTTGGGTAGTCCTTCGCAGCTGCTGTGTTCTTGGAACTCAGGGCTTTCTGGTTAAAAGAACACTAACCCTAGGCCTAACTCAAACCTTAAGCCTAGGAAGGAAAATCAGCCTATGATTCGGGATGGTCTCATGGAAATAGCAGTGGAGGCAGCCAAGTTGTGTCACTTTTGCGCTCCCCTTGGGATGCCTTTCACAGCTGCAGTGTGCCTGGAGCACAGGGCTTCCTGGTTTTAAAAGTCCTAGGCCTAAGCCTAACAGTAACCCTAGGAAGGTAAATCAGCCGGGTATTAGGGTTCTTCCTAAGGAAAAAGCTGTGAAAGCAGCCATGTTGTGGCACTTCTGCGCTCCCTTTGGGATGCCTTTTGCAGATGCAGTAAGCCTGGAACTCAGGGCTTCCTGGTTAAAAAAATCCTAGCCCTAGGCTGAGCCCTAACCCTAACCCTAGGCAGATAAATCAGCCTAGGTATAGGGATGGTGCCAAGGAAAAAGCTGTGAAAGCTGCCATGTTGTTGCACTTTTGTACTCCCCTTGGGATGCCTTTCACAGCTGCCGTGTGCCTGGAGCTCAGGGCTTCCTGGTTTAAAAAACCATGTCCCTAGCTGAGACTGGAGGCAGGTGATTCAGCCTAGGCTTAGCAATGGTGCCAATGAAAACGTGTGGAGGCAGCCATTTTCTGGCACTTTTGTGCTCCCCTTGGGATGCCTTTCGCAGCTGCCGTGTGCCTGGAGCTCAAGAGCTTGCTGGTTTAAAAAGCTCTACACCTAGGCGTAACCCTAACCCTAACCGTAACACTGGTCATTTAAATCAGCCTGGGTTTAGGAATTATCCCAAGGGAAAAGCTGTGGAGACAGCCATGTTGTGGCACTTTTGCGCTCCCCTTGGGATGCCTTTCACAGCTGCAGTGTGCTTGGAGCACAGGGCTTCCTGGTTTAAAAAACCACAACTTTAGCCCAAACTGGAGGCTTCTAAATCAGCCTTCGTTTCGGGACGTCCCCAAGGAAAAAGCTGTGGAGGCAGGCATGTTGAGGCGCTTCTGCGCTCTTCTTGGGTAGTCCTTCGCAGCTGCTGTGTTCTTGGAACTCAGGGCTTTCTGGTTAAAAGAACACTAACCCTAGGCCTAACTCAAACCTTAAGCCTAGGAAGGAAAATCAGCCTATGATTCGGGATGGTCTCATGGAAATAGCAGTGGAGGCAGCCAAGTTGTGTCACTTTTGCGCTCCCCTTGGGATGCCTTTCACAGCTGCAGTGTGCCTGGAGCACAGGGCTTCCTGGTTTTAAAAGTCCTAGGCCTAAGCCTAACAGTAACCCTAGGAAGGTAAATCAGCCGGGTATTAGGGTTCTTCCTAAGGAAAAAGCTGTGAAAGCAGCCATGTTGTGGCACTTCTGCGCTCCCTTTGGGATGCCTTTGGCAGATGCAGTAAGCCTGGAACTCAGGGCTTCCTGCTTAAAAAAATCCTAGCCCTAGGCTGAGCCCTAACCCTAACCCTAGGCAGATAAATCAGCCTAGGTATAGGGATGGTGGCAAGTAAAAAGCTGTGAAAGCTGCCATGTTGTTGCACTTTTGTACTCCCCTTGGGATGCCTTTCACAGCTGCCGTGTGCCTGGAGCTCAGGGCTTCCTGGTTTAAAAAACCATGTCCCTAGCTGAGACTGGAGGCAGGTGATTCAGCCTAGGCTTAGCAATGGTGCCAATGAAAACGTGTGGAGGCAGCCATTTTCTGGCACTTTTGTGCTCCCCTTGGGATGCCTTTCGCAGCTGCCGTGTGCCTGGAGCTCAAGAGCTTGCTGGTTTAAAAAGCTCTACACCTAGGCGTAACCCTAACCCTAACCGTAACACTGGTCATTTAAATCAGCCTGGGTTTAGGAATTATCCCAAGGGAAAAGCTGTGGAGACAGCCATGTTGTGGCACTTTTGCGCTCCCCTTGGGATGCCTTTCACAGCTGCAGTGTGCTTGGAGCACAGGGCTTCCTGGTTTACAAAACCACAACTTTAGCCCAAACTGGAGGCTTCGAAATCAGCCTTCGTTTCGTGACGTCCCCAAGGAAAAAGCTGTGCAGGCAGGCATGTTGAGGCGCTTCTGCGCTCTTCTTGGGTAGTCCTTCGCAGCTGCTGTGTTCTTGGAACTCAGGGCTTTCTGGTTAAAAGAACACTAACCCTAGGCCTAACTCAAACCTTAAGCCTAGGAAGGAAAATCAGCCTATGATTCGGGATGGTCTCATGGAAATAGCAGTGGAGGCAGCCAAGTTGTGTCACTTTTGCGCTCCCCTTGGGATGCCTTTAACAGCTGCAGTGTGCCTGGAGCACAGGGCTTCCTGGTTTTAAAAGTCCTAGGCCTAAGCCTCACAGTAACCCTAGGAAGGTAAATCAGCCGGGTATTAGGGTTCTTCCTAAGGAAAAAGCTGTGAAAGCAGCCATGTTGTGGCACTTCTGCGCTCCCTTTGGGATGCCTTTGGCAGATGCAGTAAGCCTGGAACTCAGGGCTTCCTGGTTAAAAAAATCCTAGCCCTAGGCTGAGCCCTAACCCTAACCCTAGGCAGATAAATCAGCCTAGGTATAGGGATGGTGCCAAGGAAAAAGCTGTGAAAGCTGCCATGTTGTTGCACTTTTGTACTCCCACTGGGATGCCTTTCACAGCTGCCGTGTGCCTGGAGCTCAGGGCTTCCTGGTTTAAAAAACCATGTCCCTAGCTGAGACTGGAGGCAGGTGATTCAGCCTAGGCTTAGCAATGGTGCCAATGAAAACGTGTGGAGGCAGCCATTTTCTGGCACTTTTGTGCTCCCCTTGGGATGCCTTTCGCAGCTGCCGTGTGCCTGGAGCTCAGAGCTTGCTGGTTTAAAAAGCTCTACACCTAGGCGTAACCCTAACCCTAACCGTAACACTGGTCATTTAAATCAGCCTGGGTTTAGGAATTATCCCAAGGGAAAAGCTGTGGAGACAGCCATGTTGTGGCACTTTTGCGCTCCCCTTGGGATGCCTTTCACAGCTGCAGTGTGCTTGGAGCACAGGGCTTCCTGGTGTAAAAAACCACAACTTTAGCCCAAACTGGAGGCTTCTAAATCAGCCTTCGTTTCGGGACGTCCCCAAGGAAAAAGCTGTGGAGGCAGGCATGTTGAGGCACTTCTGCGCTCTTCTTGGGTAGTCCTTCGCAGCTGCTGTGTTCTTGGAACTCAGGGCTTTCTGGTTAAAAGAACACTAACCCTAGGCCTAACTCAAACCTTAAGCCTAGGAAGGAAAATCAGCCTATGATTTGGGATGGTCTCATGGAAATAGCAGTGGAGGCAGCCAAGTTGTGTCACTTTTGCGCTCCCCTTGGGATGCCTTTCACAGCTGCAGTGTGCTTGGAGCACAGGGCTTCCTGGTTTTAAAAGTCCTAGGCCTAAGCCTAACAGTAACCCTAGGAAGGTAAATCAGCCGGGTAATAGGGTTCTTCCTAAGGAAAAAGCTGTGAAAGCAGCCATGTTGTGGCACTTCTGCGCTCCCTTTGGGATGCCTTTGGCAGATGCAGTAAGCCTGGAACTCAGGGCTTCCTGCTTAAAAAAATCCTAGCCCTAGGCTGAGCCCTAACCCTAACCCTAGGCAGATAAATCAGCCTAGGTATAGGGATGGTGCCAAGGAAAAAGCTGTGAAAGCTGCCATGTTGTTGCACTTTTGTACTCCCCTTGGGATGCCTTTCACAGCTGCCGTGTGCCTGGAGCTCAGGGCTTCCTGGTTTAAAAAACCATGTCCCTAGCTGAGACTGGAGGCAGGTGATTCAGCCTAGGCTTAGCAATGGTGCCAATGAAAACGTGTGGAGGCAGCCATTTTCTGGCACTTTTGTGCTCCCCTTGGGATGCCTTTCGCAGCTGCCGTGTGCCTGGAGCTCAGAGCTTGCTGGTTTAAAAAGCTCTACACCTAGGCGTAACCCTAACCCTAACCGTAACACTGGTCATTTAAATCAGCCTGGGTTTAGGAATTATCCCAAGGGAAAAGCTGTGGAGACAGCCATGTTGTGGCACTTTTGCGCTCCCCTTGGGATGCCTTTCACAGCTGCAGTGTGCTTGGAGCACAGGGCTTCCTGGTGTAAAAAACCACAACTTTAGCCCAAACTGGAGGCTTCTAAATCAGCCTTCGTTTCGGGACGTCCCCAAGGAAAAAGCTGCGGAGGCTGGCATGTTGAGGCACTTCTGCGCTCTTCTTGGGTAGTCCTTCGCAGCTGCTGTGTTCTTGGAACTCAGGGCTTTCTGGTTAAAAGAACACTAACCCTAGGCCTAACTCAAACCTTAAGCCTAGGAAGGAAAATCAGCATATGATTCGGGATGGTCTCATGGAAATAGCAGTGGAGGCAGCCAAGTTGTGGCACTTTTGCGCTCCCCTTGGGATGCCTTTCACAGCTGCAGTGTGCTTGGAGCACAGGGCTTCCTGGTGTAAAAAACCACAACTTTAGCCCAAACTGGAGGCTTCTAAATCAGCCTTCGTTTCGGGACGTCCCTAAGGAAAAAGCGGTGGAGGCAGGTATGTTGTGGCACTTCTGTGCTCTTCTTGGGTAGTCCTTCGCAGCTGCTGTGTTCTTGGAACTCAGGGCTTTCTGGTTAAAAGAAAACTAACCCTAAGCCTAACTCAAACTTTAAGCCTAGGAAGGAAAATCAGCCTATGATTCGGGATGGTCTCATGGAAATAGCAGTGGAGGCAGCCAAATTGTGTCACTTTTGCGCTCCCCTTGGGATGCCTTTAACAGCTGCAGTGTGCCTGGAGCACAGGGCTTCCTGGTTTTAAAAGTCCTAGGCCTAAGCCTAACAGTAACCCTAGGAAGGTAAATCAGCCGGGTATTAGGGTTCTTCCTAAGGAAAAAGCTGTGAAAGCAGCCATGTTGTGGCACTTCTGCGCTCCCTTTGGGATGCCTTTGGCAGATGCAGTAAGCCTGGAACTCAGGGCTTCCTGCTTAAAAAAATCCTAGCCCTAGGCTGAGCCCTAACCCTAAGCCTAGGCAGATAAATCAGCCTAGGTATAGGGATGGTGCCAAGGAAAAAGCTGTGAAAGCTGCCATGTTGTTGCACTTTTGTACTCCCCTTGGGATGCCTTTCACAGCTGCCGTGTGCCTGGAGCTCAGGGCTTCCTGGTTTAAAAAACCATGTCCCTAGCTGAGACTGGAGGCAGGTGATTCAGCCTAGGCTTAGCAATGGTGCCAATGAAAACGTGTGGAGGCAGCCATTTTCTGGCACTTTTGTGCTCCCCTTGGGATGCCTTTCGCAGCTGCCGTGTGCCTGGAGCTCAGAGCTTGCTGGTTTAAAAAGCTCTACACCTAGGCGTAACCCTAACCCTAACCGTAACACTGGTCATTTAAATCAGCCTGGGTTTAGGAATTATCCCAAGGGAAAAGCTGTGGAGACAGCCATGTTGTGGCACTTTTGCGCTCCCCTTGGGATGCCTTTCACAGCTGCAGTGAGCTTGGAGCACAGGGCTTCCTGGTGTAAAAAACCACAACTTTAGCCCAAACTGGAGGCTTCTAAATCAGCCTTTGTTTCGGGACGTCCCCAAGGAAAAAGCTGTGGAGGCAGGCATGTTGAGGCACTTCTGCGCTCTTCTTGGGTAGTCCTTCGCAGCTGCTGTGTTCTTGGAACTCAGGGCTTTCTGGTTAAAAGAACACTAACCCTAGGCCTAACTCAAACCTTAAGCCTAGGAAGGAAAATCAGCCTATGATTTGGGATGGTCTCATGGAAATAGCAGTGGAGGCAGCCAAGTTGTGTCACTTTTGCGCTCCCCTTGGGATGCCTTTAACAGCTGCAGTGTGCCTGGAGCACAGGGCTTCCTGGTTTTAAAAGTCCTAGGCCTAAGCCTAACAGTAACCCTAGGAAGGTAAATCAGCCGGGTATTAGGGTTCTTCCTAAGGAAAAAGCTGTGAAAGCAGCCATGTTGTGGCACTTCTGCGCTCCCTTTGGGATGCCTTTGGCAGATGCAGTAAGCCTGGAACTCAGGGCTTCCTGGTTAAAAAAATCCTTGCCCTAGGCTGAGCCCTAACCCTAACCCTAGGCAGATAAATCATCCTAGGTATAGAGATGGTGCCAAGGAAAAAGCTGTGAAAGCTGCCATGTTGTTGCACTTTTGTACTCCCCTTGGGATGCCTTTCACAGCTGCCGTGTGCCTGGAGCTCAGGGCTTCCTGGTTTAAAAAACCATGCCCCTAGCTGAGACTGGAGGCAGGTGATTCAGCCTAGGCTTAGCAATGGTGCCAATGAAAACGTGTGGAGGCAGCCATTTTCTGGCACTTTTGTGCTCCCCTTGGGATGCCTTTCGCAGCTGCCGTGTGCCTGGAGCTCAGAGCTTGCTGGTTTAAAAAGCTCTACACCTAGGCGTAACCCTAACCCTAACCGTAACACTGGTCATTTAAAGCAGCCTGGGTTTAGGAATTATCCCAAGGGAAAAGCTGTGGAGACAGCCATGTTGTGGCACTTTTGCGCTCCCCTTGGGATGCCTTTCACAGCTGCAGTGTGCTTGGAGCACAGGGCTTCCTGGTTTAAAAACCACAACTTTAGCCCAAACTGGAGGCTTCTAAATCAGCCTTCGTTTCGGGACGTCCCCAAGGAAAAAGCTGTGCAGGCAGGCATGTTGAGGCACTTCTGCGCTCTTCTTGGGTAGTCCTTCGCAGCTGCTGTGTTCTTGGAACTCAGGGCTTTCTGGTTAAAAGAACACTAACCCTAGGCCTAACTCAAACCTTAAGCCTAGGAAGGAAAATCAGCCTATGATTCGGGATGGTCTCATGGAAATAGCAGTGGAGGCAGCCAAGTTGTGTCACTTTTGCGCTCCCCTTGGGATGCCTTTAACAGCTGCAGTGTGCCTGGAGCACAGGGCTTCCTGGTTTTAAAAGTCCTAGGCCTAAGCCTAACAGTAACCCTAGGAAGGTAAATCAGCCGGGTATTAGGGTTCTTCCTAAGGAAAAACTGTGAAAGCAGCCATGTTGTGGCACTTCTGCGCTCCCTTTGGGATGCCTTTGGCAGATGCAGTAAGCCCGGAACTCAGGGCTTCCTGCTTAAAAAAATCCTAGCCCTAGGCTGAGCCCTAACCCAAAGCCTAGGCAGACAAATCAGCCTAGGTAGAGGGATGGTGCCAAGGAAAAAGCTGTGAAAGCTGCCATGTTGTTGCACTTTTGTACTCCCCTTGGGATGCCTTTCACAGCTGCCGTGTGCCTGGAGCTCAGGGCTTCCTGGTTTAAAAAACCATGTCCCTAGCTGAGACTGGAGGCAGGTGATTCAGCCTAGGCTTAGCAATGGTGCCAATGAAAACGTGTGGAGGCAGCCATTTTCTGGCACTTTTGTGCTCCCCTTGGGATGCCTTTCGCAGCTGCCGTGTGCCTGGAGCTCAGAGCTTGCTGGTTTAAAAAGCTCTACACCTAGGCGTAACCCTAACCCTAACCGTAACACTGGTCATTTAAAGCAGCCTGGGTTTAGGAATTATCCCAAGGGAAAAGCTGTGGAGACAGCCATGTTGTGGCACTTTTGCGCTCCCCTTGGGATGCCTTTCACAGCTGCAGTGTGCTTGGAGCACAGGGCTTCCTGGTTTAAAAACCACAACTTTAGCCCAAACTGGAGGCTTCTAAATCAGCCTTCGTTTCGGGACGTCCCCAAGGAAAAAGCTGTGGAGGCAGGCATGTTGAGGCACTTCTGCGCTCTTCTTGGGTAGTCCTTCGCAGCTGCTGTGTTCTTGGAACTCAGGGCTTTCTGGTTAAAAGAACACTAACCCTAGGCCTAACTCAAACCTTAAGCCTAGGAAGGAAAATCAGCCTATGATTCGGGATGGTCTCATGGAAATAGCAGTGGAGGCAGCCAAGTTGTGTCACTTTTGCGCTCCCCTTGGGATGCCTTTAACAGCTGCGGTGTGCCTTGAGCACAGAGGTTCCTGGTTTTAAAAGTCCTAGGCCTAAGCCTAACAGTAACCCTAGGAAGGTAAATCAGCCGGGTATTAGGGTTCTTCCTAAGGAAAAAGCTGTGAAAGCAGCCATGTTGTGGCACTTCTGCGCTCCCTTTGGGATGCCTTTGGCAGATGCAGTAAGCCTGGAACTCAGGGCTTCCTGCTTAAAAAAATCCTAGCCCTAGGCTGAGCCCTAACCCTAAGCCTAGGCAGATAAATCAGCCTAGGTATAGGAATGGTGCCAAGGAAAAAGCTGTGAAAGCTGCCATGTTGTTGCACTTTTGTACTCCCCTTGGGATGCCTTTCACAGCTGCCGTGTGCCTGGAGCTCAGGGCTTCCTGGTTTAAAAAACCATGTCCCTAGCTGAGACTGGAGGCAGGTGATTCAGCCTAGGCTTAGCAATGGTGCCAATGAAAACGTGTGGAGGCAGCCATTTTCTGGCACTTTTGTGCTCCCCTTGGGATGCCTTTTGCAGCTGCCGTGTGCCTGGAGCTCAGAGCTTGCTGGTTTAAAAAGCTCTACACCTAGGCGTAACCCTAACCCTAACCGTAACACTGGTCATTTAAATCAGCCTGGGTTTAGGAATTATCCCAAGGGAAAAGCTGTGGAGAGAGCCATGTTGTGGCACTTTTGCGCTCCCCTTGGGATGCCTTTCACAGCTGCAGTGTGCTTGGAGCACAGGGCTTCCTGGTTTAAAAAACCACAACTTTAGCCCAAACTGGAGGCTTCTAAATCAGCCTTCGTTTCGGGACGTCCCCAAGGAAAAAGCTGTGGAGGCAGGCATGTTGAGGCACTTCTGCGCTCTTCTTGGGTAGTCCTTCGCAGCTGCTGTGTTCTTGGAATTCAGGGCTTTCTGGTTAAAAGAACACTAACCCTACGCCTAACTCAAACCTTAAGCCTAGGAAGGAAAATCAGCCTATGATTCGGGATGGTCTCATGGAAATAGCAGTGGAGGCAGCCAAGTTGTGTCACTTTTGCGCTCCCCTTGGGATGCCTTTCACAGCTGCAGTGTGCTTGGAGCACAGGGCTTCCTGCTTTAAAAAACCACAACTTTAGCCCAAACTGGAGGCTTCTAAATCAGCCTTCGTTTCGGGACGTCCCCAAGGAAAAAGCTGTGGAGGCAGGCATGTTGAGGCACTTCTGCGCTCTTCTTGGGTAGTCCTTCGCAGCTGCTGTGTTCTTGGAACTCAGGGCTTTCTGGTTAAAAGAACACTAACCCTAGGCCTAACTCAAACCTTAAGCCTAGGAAGGAAAATCAGCCTATGATTCGGGATGGTCTCATGGAAATAGCAGTGGAGGCAGCCAAGTTGTGTCACTTTTGCGCTCCCCTTGGGATGCCTTTAACAGCTGCAGTGTGCCTGGAGCACAGGGCTTCCTGGTTTTAAAAGTCCTAGGCCTAAGCCTAACAGTAACCCTAGGAAGGTAAATCAGCCGGGTATTAGGGTTCTTCCTAAGGAAAAAGCTGTGAAAGCAGCCATGTTGTGGCACTTCTGCGCTCCCTTTGGGATGCCTTTGGCAGATGCAGTAAGCCTGGAACTCAGGGCTTCCTGGTTAAAAAAATCCTTGCCCTAGGCTGAGCCCTAACCCTAACCCTAGGCAGATAAATCATCCTAGGTATAGAGATGGTGCCAAGGAAAAAGCTGTGAAAGCTGCCATGTTGTTGCACTTTTGTACTCCCCTTGGGATGCCTTTCACAGCTGCCGTGTGCCTGGAGCTCAGGGCTTCCTGGTTTAAAAAACCATGCCCCTAGCTGAGACTGGAGGCAGGTGATTCAGCCTAGGCTTAGCAATGGTGCCAATGAAAACGTGTGGAGGCAGCCATTTTCTGGCACTTTTGTGCTCCCCTTGGGATGCCTTTCGCAGCTGCCGTGTGCCTGGAGCTCAGAGCTTGCTGGTTTAAAAAGCTCTACACCTAGGCGTAACCCTAACCCTAACCGTAACACTGGTCATTTAAAGCAGCCTGGGTTTAGGAATTATCCCAAGGGAAAAGCTGTGGAGACAGCCATGTTGTGGCACTTTTGCGCTCCCCTTGGGATGCCTTTCACAGCTGCAGTGTGCTTGGAGCACAGGGCTTCCTGGTTTAAAAAACCACAACTTTAGCCCAAACTGGAGGCTTCTAAATCAGCCTTCGTTTCGGGACGTCCCCAAGGAAAAAGCTATGCAGGCAGGCATGTTGAGGCACTTCTGCGCTCTTCTTGGGTAGTCCTTCGCAGCTGCTGTGTTCTTGGAACTCAGGGCTTTCTGGTTAAAAGAACACTAACCCTAGGCCTAACTCAAACCTTAAGCCTAGGAAGGAAAATCAGCCTATGATTCGGGATGGTCTCATGGAAATAGCAGTGGAGGCAGCCAAGTTGTGTCACTTTTGCGCTCCCCTTGGGATGCCTTTAACAGCTGCAGTGTGCCTGGAGCACAGGGCTTCCTGGTTTTAAAAGTCCTAGGCCTAAGCCTAACAGTAACCCTAGGAAGGTAAATCAGCCGGGTATTAGGGTTCTTCCTAAGGAAAAAGCTGTGAAAGCAGCCATGTTGTGGCACTTCTGCGCTCCCTTTGGGATGCCTTTGGCAGATGCAGTAAGCCTGGAACTCAGGGCTTCCTGGTTAAAAAAATCCTTGCCCTAGGCTGAGCCCTAACCCTAACCCTAGGCAGATAAATCATCCTAGGTATAGAGATGGTGCCAAGGAAAAAGCTGTGAAAGCTGCCATGTTGTTGCACTTTTGTACTCCCCTTGGGATGCCTTTCACAGCTGCCGTGTGCCTGGAGCTCAGGGCTTCCTGGTTTAAAAAACCATGCCCCTAGCTGAGACTGGAGGCAGGTGATTCAGCCTAGGCTTAGCAATGGTGCCAATGAAAACGTGTGGAGGCAGCCATTTTCTGGCACTTTTGTGCTCCCCTTGGGATGCCTTTTGCAGCTGCCGTGTGCCTGGAGCTCAGAGCTTGCTGGTTTAAAAAGCTCTACACCTAGGCGTAACCCTAACCCTAACCGTAACACTGGTCATTTAAAGCAGCCTGGGTTTAGGAATTATCCCAAGGGAAAAGCTGTGGAGACAGCCATGTTGTGGCACTTTTGCGCTCCCCTTGGGATGCCTTTCACAGCTGCAGTGTGCTTGGAGCACAGGGCTTCCTGGTTTAAAAAACCACAACTTTAGCCCAAACTGGAGGCTTCTAAATCAGCCTTCGTTTCGGGACGTCCCCAAGGAAAAAGCTGTGGAGGCAGGCATGTTGAGGCACTTCTGCGCTCTTCTTGGGTAGTCCTTCGCAGCTGCTGTGTTCTTGGAATTCAGGGCTTTCTGGTTAAAAGAACACTAACCCTAGGCCTAACTCAAACCTTAAGCCTAGGAAGGAAAATCAGCCTATGATTCGGGATGGTCTCATGGAAATAGCAGTGGAGGCAGCCAAGTTGTGTCACTTTTGCGCTCCCCTTGGGATGCCTTTCACAGCTGCAGTGTGCTTGGAGCACAGGGCTTCCTGGTGTAAAAAACCACAACTTTAGCCCAAACTGGAGGCTTCTAAATCAGCCTTCGTTTCGGGACGTCCCCAAGGAAAAAGCTGTGGAGGCAGGCATGTTGAGGCACTTCTGCGCTCTTCTTGGGTAGTCCTTCGCAGCTGCTGTGTTCTTGGAACTCAGGGCTTTCTGGTTAAAAGAACACTAACCCTAGGCCTAACTCAAACCTTAAGCCTAGGAAGGAAAATCAGCCTATGATTCGGGATGGTCTCATGGAAATAGCAGTGGAGGCAGCCAAGTTGTGTCACTTTTGCGCTCCCCTTGGGATGCCTTTAACAGCTGCAGTGTGCCTGGAGCACAGGGCTTCCTGGTTTTAAAAGTCCTAGGCCTAAGCCTAACAGTAACCCTAGGAAGGTAAATCAGCCGGGTATTAGGGTTCTTCCTAAGGAAAAAGCTGTGAAAGCAGCCATGTTGTGGCACTTCTGCGCTCCCTTTGGGATGCCTTTGGCAGATGCAGTAAGCCTGGAACTCAGGGCTTCCTGGTTAAAAAAATCCTTGCCCTAGGCTGAGCCCTAACCCTAACCCTAGGCAGATAAATCATCCTAGGTATAGAGATGGTGCCAAGGAAAAAGCTGTGAAAGCTGCCATGTTGTTGCACTTTTGTACTCCCCTTGGGATGCCTTTCACAGCTGCCGTGTGCCTGGAGCTCAGGGCTTCCTGGTTTAAAAAACCATGCCCCTAGCTGAGACTGGAGGCAGGTGATTCAGCCTAGGCTTAGCAATGGTGCCAATGAAAACGTGTGGAGGCAGCCATTTTCTGGCACTTTTGTGCTCCCCTTGGGATGCCTTTCGCAGCTGCCGTGTGCCTGGAGCTCAGAGCTTGCTGGTTTAAAAAGCTCTACACCTAGGCGTAACCCTAACCCTAACCGTAACACTGGTCATTTAAAGCAGCCTGGGTTTAGGAATTATCCCAAGGGAAAAGTTGTGGAGACAGCCATGTTGTGGCACTTTTGCGCTCCCCTTGGGATGCCTTTCACAGCTGCAGTGTGCTTGGAGCACAGGGCTTCCTGGTTTAAAAACCACAACTTTAGCCCAAACTGGAGGCTTCTAAATCAGCCTTCGTTTCGGGACGTCCCCAAGGAAAAAGCTGTGGAGGCAGGCATGTTGAGGCACTTCTGCGCTCTTCTTGGGTAGTCCTTCGCAGCTGCTGTGTTCTTGGAACTCAGGGCTTTCTGGTTAAAAGAACACTAACCCTAGGCCTAACTCAAACCTTAAGCCTAGGAAGGAAAATCAGCCTATGATTCGGGATGGTCTCATGGAAATAGCAGTGGAGGCAGCCAAGTTGTGTCACTTTTGCGCTCCCCTTGGGATGCCTTTAACAGCTGCAGTGTGCCTGGAGCACAGGGCTTCCTGGTTTTAAAAGTCCTAGGCCTAAGCCTAACAGTAACCCTAGGAAGGTAAATCAGCCGGGTATTAGGGTTCTTCCTAAGGAAAAACTGTGAAAGCAGCCATGTTGTGGCACTTCTGCGCTCCCTTTGGGATGCCTTTGGCAGATGCAGTAAGCCCGGAACTCAGGGCTTCCTGCTTAAAAAAATCCTAGCCCTAGGCTGAGCCCTAACCCTAACCCTAGGCAGACAAATCAGCCTAGGTAGAGGGATGGTGCCAAGGAAAAAGCTGTGAAAGCTGCCATGTTGTTGCACTTTTGTACTCCCCTTGGGATGCCTTTCACAGCTGCCAAGTGCCTGGAGCTCAGGGCTTCCTGGTTTAAAAAACCATGTCCCTAGCTGAGACTGGAGGCAGGTGATTCAGCCTAGGCTTAGCAATGGTGCCAATGAAAACGTGTGGAGGCAGCCATTTTCTGGCACTTTTGTGCTCCCCTTGGGATGCCTTTCGCAGCTGCCTTGTGCCTGGAGCTCAGAGCTTGCTGGTTTAAAAAGCTCTACACCTAGGCGTAACCCTAACCCTAACCGTAACACTGGTCATTTAAATCAGCCTGGGTTTAGGAATTATCCCAAGGGAAAAGCTGTGGAGACAGCCATGTTGTGGCACTTTTGCGCTCCCCTTGGGATGCCTTTCACAGCTGCAGTGTGCTTGGAGCACAGGGCTTCCTGGTGTAAAAAACCACAACTTTAGCCCAAACTGGAGGCTTCTAAATCAGCCTTCGTTTCGGGACGTCCCCAAGGAAAAAGCTGTGGAGGCAGGCATGTTGAGGCACTTCTGCGCTCTTCTTGGGTAGTCCTTCGCAGCTGCTGTGTTCTTGGAACTCAGGGCTTTCTGGTTAAAAGAACACTAACCCTAGGCCTAACTCAAACCTTAAGCCTAGGAAGGAAAATCAGCCTATGATTCGGGATGGTCTCATGGAAATAGCAGTGGAGGCAGCCAAGTTGTGTCACTTTTGCGCTCCCCTTGGGATGCCTTTAACAGCTGCGGTGTGCCTTGAGCACAGAGCTTCCTGGTTTTAAAAGTCCTAGGCCTAAGCCTAACAGTAACCCTAGGAAGGTAAATCAGCCGGGTATTAGGGTTCTTCCTAAGGAAAAAGCTGTGAAAGCAGCCATGTTGTGGCACTTCTGCGCTCCCTTTGGGATGCCTTTGGCAGATGCAGTAAGCCTGGAACTCAGGGCTTCCTGCTTAAAAAATCCTAGCCCTAGGCTGAGCCCTAACCCTAACCCTAGGCAGATAAATCAGCCTAGGTATAGGGATGGTGCCAAGGAAAAAGCTGTGAAAGCTGCCATGTTGTTGCACTTTTGTACTCCCCTTGGGATGCCTTTCACAGCTGCCGTGTGCCTGGAGCTCAGGGCTTCCTGGTTTAAAAAACCATGTCCCTAGCTGAGACTGGAGGCAGGTGATTCAGCCTAGGCTTAGCAATGGTGCCAATGAAAACGTGTGGAGGCAGCCATTTTCTGGCCCTTTTGTGCTCCCCTTGGGATGCTTTTCGCAGCTGCTGTGTGCCTGGAGTTCAGGGCTTCCTGGTTTAAAAAGCTCTACACCTAGGCGTAACCCTAACCCTAACCGTAACACTGGTCATTTAAATCAGCCTGGGTTTAGGAATTATCCCAAGGGAAAAGCTGTGGAGACAGCCATGTTGTGGCACTTTTGCGCTCCCCTTGGGATGCCTTTCACAGCTGCAGTGTGCTTGGAGCACAGGGCTTCCTGGTGTAAAAACCACAACTTTAGCTCAAACTGGAGGCTTCTAAATCAGCCTTCGTTTCGGGACGTCCCCAAGGAAAAAGCTGTGGAGGCAGGCATGTTGAGGCACTTCTGCGCTCTTCTTGGGTAGTCCTTCGCAGCTGCTGTGTTCTTGGAACTCAGGGCTTTCTGGTTAAAAGAACACTAACCCTAGGCCTAACTCAAACCTTAAGCCTAGGAAGGAAAATCAGCCTATGATTCGGGATGGTCTCATGGAAATAGCAGTGGAGGCAGCCAAGTTGTGTCACTTTTGCGCTCCCCTTGGGATGCCTTTCACAGCTGCAGTGTGCCTGGAGCACAGGGCTTCCTGGTTTTAAAAGTCCTAGGCCTAAGCCTAACAGTAACCCTAGGAAGGTAAATCAGCCGGGTATTAGGGTTCTTCCTAAGGAAAAAGCTGTGAAAGCAGCCATGTTGTGGCACTTCTGCGCTCCCTTTGGGATGCCTTTGGCAGATGCAGTAAGCCTGGAACTCAGGGCTTCCTGCTTAAAAAAATCCTTGCCCTTGGCTGAGCCCTAACCCTAACCTTAGGCAGATAAATCAGCCTAGGTATAGGGATGGTGCCAAGGAAAAAGCTGTGAAAGCTGCCATGTTGTGTCACTTTTGCGCTCCCCTTGGGATGCCTTTCACAGCTGCAGTGTGCCTGGAGCACAGGGCTTCCTGGTTTTAAAAGTCCTAGGCCTAAGCCTAACAGTAACCCTAGGAAGGTAAATCAGCCGGGTATTAGGGTTCTTCCTAAGGAAAAAGCTGTGAAAGCAGCCATGTTGTGGCACTTCTGCGCTCCCTTTGGGATGCCTTTGGCAGATGCAGTAAGCCTGGAACTCAGGGCTTCCTGGTTAAAAAAATCCTAGCCCTAGGCTGAGCCCTAACCCTAACCCTAGGCAGATAAATCAGCCTAGGTATAGGGATGGTGCCAAGGAAAAAGCTGTGAAAGCTGCCATGTTGTTGCACTTTTGTACTCCCCTTGGGATGCCTTTCACAGCTGCCGTGTGCCTGGAGCTCAGGGCTTCCTGGTTTAAAAAACCATGCCCCTAGCTGAGACTGGAGGCAGGTGATTCAGCCTAGGCTTAGCAATGGTGCCAATGAAAACGTGTGGAGGCAGCCATTTTCTGGCACTTTTGTGCTCCCCTTGGGATGCCTTTCGCAGCTGCCTTGTGCCTGGAGCTCAGAGCTTGCTGGTTTAAAAAGCTCTACACCTAGGCGTAACCCTAACCCTAACCGTAACACTGGTCATTTAAATCAGCCTGGGTTTAGGAATTATCCCAAGGGAAAAGCTGTGGAGAGAGCCATGTTGTGGCACTTTTGCGCTCCCCTTGGGATGCCTTTCACAGCTGCAGTGTGCTTGGAGCACAGGGCTTCCTGGTGTAAAAAACCACAACTTTAGCCCAAACTGGAGGCTTCTAAATCAGCCTTCGTTTCGGGACGTCCCCAAGGAAAAAGCTGTGGAGGCAGGCATGTTGAGGCACTTCTGCGCTCTTCTTGGGTAGTCCTTCGCAGCTGCTGTGTTCTTGGAACTCAGGGCTTTCTGGTTAAAAGAACACTAACCCTAGGCCTAACTCAAACCTTAAGCCTAGGAAGGAAAATCAGCCTATGATTCGGGATGGTCTCATGGAAATAGCAGTGGAGGCAGCCAAGTTGTGTCACTTTTGCGCTCCCCTTGGGATGCCTTTCACAGCTGCAGTGTGCCTGGAGCACAGGGCTTCCTGGTTTTAAAAGTCCTAGGCCTAAGCCTAACAGTAACCCTAGGAAGGTAAATCAGCCGGGTATTAGGGTTCTTCCTAAGGAAAAAGCTGTGAAAGCAGCCATGTTGTGGCACTTCTGCGCTCCCTTTGGGATGCCTTTGGCAGATGCAGTAAGCCTGGAACTCAGGGCTTCCTGCTTAAAAAAATCCTAGCCCTAGGCTGAGCCCTAACCCTAACCCTAGGCAGATAAATCAGCCTAGGTATAGGGATGGTGCCAAGGAAAAAGCTGTGAAAGCTGCCATGTTGTTGCACTTTTGTACTCCCCTTGGGATGCCTTTCACAGCTGCCGTGTGCCTGGAGCTCAGGGCTTCCTGGTTTAAAAAACCATGCCCCTAGCTGAGACTGGAGGCAGGTGATTCAGCCTAGGCTTAGCAATGGTGCCAATGAAAACGTGTGGAGGCAGCCATTTTCTGGCACTTTTGTGCTCCCCTTGGGATGCCTTTCGCAGCTGCCTTGTGCCTGGAGCTCAGAGCTTGCTGGTTTAAAAAGCTCTACACCTAGGCGTAACCCTAACCCTAACCGTAACACTGGTCATTTAAATCAGCCTGGGTTTAGGAATTATCCCAAGGGAAAAGCTGTGGAGACAGCCATGTTGTGGCACTTTTGCGCTCCCCTTGGGATGCCTTTCACAGCTGCAGTGTGCTTGGAGCACAGGGCTTCCTGGTTTAAAAAACCACAACTTTAGCCCAAACTGGAGGCTTCTAAATCAGCCTTCGTTTCGGGACGTCCCCAAGGAAAAAGCTGTGGAGGCAGGCATGTTGAGGCACTTCTGCGCTCTTCTTGGGTAGTCCTTCGCAGCTGCTGTGTTCTTGGAACTCAGGGCTTTCTGGTTAAAAGAACACTAACCCTAGGCCTAACTCAAACCTTAAGCCTAGGAAGGAAAATCAGCCTATGATTCGGGATGGTCTCATGGAAATAGCAGTGGAGGCAGCCAAGTTGTGTCACTTTTGCGCTCCCCTTGGGATGCCTTTCACAGCTGCAGTGTGCCTGGAGCACAGGGCTTCCTGGTTTTAAAAGTCCTAGGCCTAAGCCTAACAGTAACCCTAGGAAGGTAAATCAGCCGGGTATTAGGGTTCTTCCTAAGGAAAAAGCTGTGAAAGCAGCCATGTTGTGGCACTTCTGCGCTCCCTTTGGGATGCCTTTGGCAGATGCAGTAAGCCTGGAACTCAGGGCTTCCTGGTTAAAAAAATCCTAGCCCTAGGCTGAGCCCTAACCCTAACCCTAGGCAGATAAATCAGCCTAGGTATAGGGATGGTGCCAAGGAAAAAGCTGTGAAAGCTGCCATGTTGTTGCACTTTTGTACTCCCCTTGGGATGCCTTTCACAGCTGCCGTGTGCCTGGAGCTCAGGGCTTCCTGGTTTAAAAAACCATGTCCCTAGCTGAGACTGGAGGCAGGTGATTCAGCCTAGGCTTAGCAATGGTGCCAATGAAAACGTGTGGAGGCAGCCATTTTCTGGCACTTTTGTGCTCCCCTTGGGATGCCTTTCGCAGCTGCCGTGTGCCTGGAGCTCAGAGCTTGCTGGTTTAAAAAGCTCTACACCTAGGCGTAACCCTAACCCTAACCGTAACACTGGTCATTTAAATCAGCCTGGGTTTAGGAATTATCCCAAGGGAAAAGCTGTGGAGACAGCCATGTTGTGGCACTTTTGCGCTCCCCTTGGGATGCCTTTCACAGCTGCAGTGTGCTTGGAGCACAGGGCTTCCTGGTGTAAAAAACCACAACTTTAGCCCAAACTGGAGGCTTCGAAATCAGCCTTCGTTTCGGGACGTCCCCAAGGAAAAAGCTGTGGAGGCAGGCATGTTGAGGCACTTCTGCGCTCTTCTTGGGTAGTCCTTCGCAGCTGCTGTGTTCTTGGAACTCAGGGCTTTCTGGTTAAAAGAACACTAACCCTAGGCCTAACTCAAACCTTAAGCCTAGGAAGGAAAATCAGCCTATGATTCGGGATGGTCTCATGGAAATAGCAGTGGAGGCAGCCAAGTTGTGTCACTTTTGCGCTCCCCTTGGGATGCCTTTCACAGCTGCAGTGTGCCTGGAGCACAGGGCTTCCTGGTTTTAAAAGTCCTAGGCCTAAGCCTAACAGTAACCCTAGGAAGGTAAATCAGCCGGGTATTAGGGTTCTTCCTAAGGAAAAAGCTGTGAAAGCAGCCATGTTGTGGCACTTCTGCGCTCCCTTTGGGATGCCTTTGGCAGATGCAGTAAGCCTGGAACTCAGGGCTTCCTGCTTAAAAAAATCCTTGCCCTTGGCTGAGCCCTAACCCTAACCCTAGGCAGATAAATCAGCCTAGGTATAGGGATGGTGCCAAGGAAAAAGCTGTGAAAGCTGCCATGTTGTTGCACTTTTGCGCTCCCCTTGGGATGCCTTTCACAGCTGCAGTGTGCCTGGAGCACAGGGCTTCCTGGTTTAAAAAACCATGTCCCTAGCTGAGACTGGAGGCAGGTGATTCAGCCTAGGCTTAGCAATGGTGCCAATGAAAACGTGTGGAGGCAGCCATTTTCTGGCACTTTTGTGCTCCCCTTGGGATGCCTTTCGCAGCTGCCGTGTGCCTGGAGCTCAGAGCTTGCTGGTTTAAAAAGCTCTACACCTAGGCGTAACCCTAACCCTAACCGTAACACTGGTCATTTAAATCAGCCTGGGTTTAGGAATTATCCCAAGGGAAAAGCTGTGGAGACAGCCATGTTGTGGCACTTTTGCGCTCCCCTTGGGATGCCTTTCACAGCTGCAGTGTGCTTGGAGCACAGGGCTTCCTGGTTTAAAAAACCACAACTTTAGCCCAAACTGGAGGCTTCTAAATCAGCCTTCGTTTCGGGACGTCCCCAAGGAAAAAGCTGTGGAGGCAGGCATGTTGAGGCACTTCTGCGCTCTTCTTGGGTAGTCCTTCGCAGCTGCTGTGTTCTTGGAACTCAGGGCTTTCTGGTTAAAAGAACACTAACCCTAGGCCTAACTCAAACCTTAAGCCTAGGAAGGAAAATCAGCCTATGATTCGGGATGGTCTCATGGAAATAGCAGTGGAGGCAGCCAAGTTGTGTCACTTTTGCGCTCCCCTTGGGATGCCTTTCACAGCTGCAGTGTGCCTGGAGCACAGGGCTTCCTGGTTTTAAAAGTCCTAGGCCTAAGCCTAACAGTAACCCTAGGAAGGTAAATCAGCCGGGTATTAGGGTTCTTCCTAAGGAAAAAGCTGTGAAAGCAGCCATGTTGTGGCACTTCTGCGCTCCCTTTGGGATGCCTTTGGCAGATGCAGTAAGCCTGGAACTCAGGGCTTCCTGGTTAAAAAAATCCTTGCCCTTGGCTGAGCCCTAACCCTAACCCTAGGCAGATAAATCAGCCTAGGTATAGGGATGGTGCCAAGGAAAAAGCTGTGAAAGCTGCCATGTTGTTGCACTTTTGTACTCCCCTTGGGATGCCTTTCACAGCTGCCGTGTGCCTGGAGCTCAGGGCTTCCTGGTTTAAAAAACCATGTCCCTAGCTGAGACTGGAGGCAGGTGATTCAGCCTAGGCTTAGCAATGGTGCCAATGAAAACGTGTGGAGGCAGCCATTTTCTGGCACTTTTGTGCTCCCCTTGGGATGCCTTTTGCAGCTGCCGTGTGCCTGGAGCTCAGAGCTTGCTGGTTTAAAAAGCTCTACACCTAGGCGTAACCCTAACCCTAACCGTAACACTGGTCATTTAAATCAGCCTGGGTTTAGGAATTATCCCAAGGGAAAAGCTGTGGAGACAGCCATGTTGTGGCACTTTTGCGCTCCCCTTGGGATGCCTTTCACAGCTGCAGTGTGCTTGGAGCACAGGGCTTCCTGGTTTAAAAAACCACAACTTTAGCCCAAACTGGAGGCTTCTAAATCAGCCTTCGTTTCGGGACGTCCCCAAGGAAAAAGCTGTGGAGGCAGGCATGTTGAGGCACTTCTGCGCTCTTCTTGGGTAGTCCTTCGCAGCTGCTGTGTTCTTGGAACTCAGGGCTTTCTGGTTAAAAGAACACTAACCCTAGGCCTAACTCAAACCTTAAGCCTAGGAAGGAAAATCAGCCTATGATTCGGGATGGTCTCATGGAAATAGCAGTGGAGGCAGCCAAGTTGTGTCACTTTTGCGCTCCCCTTGGGATGCCTTTAACAGCTGCAGTGTGCCTGGAGCACAGGGCTTCCTGGTTTTAAAAGTCCTAGGCCTAAGCCTAACAGTAACCCTAGGAAGGTAAATCAGCCGGGTATTAGGGTTCTTCCTAAGGAAAAAGCTGTGAAAGCAGCCATGTTGTGGCACTTCTGCGCTCCCTTTGGGATGAGTTTGGCAGATGCAGTAAGCCTGGAACTCAGGGCTTCCTGGTTAAAAAAATCCTTGCCCTTGGCTGAGCCCTAACCCTAACCCTAGGCAGATAAATCAGCCTAGGTATAGGGATGGTGCCAAGGAAAAAGCTGTGAAAGCTGCCATGTTGTTGCACTTTTGTACTCCCCTTGGGATGCCTTTCACAGCTGCCGTGTGCCTGGAGCTCAGGGCTTCCTGGTTTAAAAAACCATGTCCCTAGCTGAGACTGGAGGCAGGTGATTCAGCCTAGGCTTAGCAATGGTGCCAATGAAAACGTGTGGAGGCAGCCATTTTCTGGCACTTTTGTGCTCCCCTTGGGATGCCTTTCGCAGCTGCCGTGTGCCTGGAGCTCAGAGCTTGCTGGTTTAAAAAGCTCTACACCTAGGCGTAACCCTAACCCTAACCGTAACACTGGTCATTTAAATCAGCCTGGGTTTAGGAATTATCCCAAGGGAAAAGCTGTGGAGACAGCCATGTTGTGGCACTTTTGCGCTCCCCTTGGGATGCCTTTCACAGCTGCAGTGTGCTTGGAGCACAGGGCTTCCTGGTTTAAAAAACCACAACTTTAGCCCAAACTGGAGGCTTCTAAATCAGCCTTCGTTTCGGGACGTCCCCAAGGAAAAAGCTGTGGAGGCAGGCATGTTGAGGCACTTCTGCGCTCTTCTTGGGTAGTCCTTCGCAGCTGCTGTGTTCTTGGAACTCAGGGCTTTCTGGTTAAAAGAACACTAACCCTAGGCCTAACTCAAACCTTAAGCCTAGGAAGGAAAATCAGCCTATGATTCGGGATGGTCTCATGGAAATAGCAGTGGAGGCAGCCAAGTTGTGTCACTTTTGCGCTCCCCTTGGGATGCCTTTCACAGCTGCAGTGTGCCTGGAGCACAGGGCTTCCTGGTTTTAAAAGTCCTAGGCCTAAGCCTAACAGTAACCCTAGGAAGGTAAATCAGCCGGGTATTAGGGTTCTTCCTAAGGAAAAAGCTGTGAAAGCAGCCATGTTGTGGCACTTCTGCGCTCCCTTTGGGATGCCTTTGGCAGATGCAGTAAGCCTGGAACTCAGGGCTTCCTGGTTAAAAAAATCCTAGCCCTAGGCTGAGCCCTAACCCTAACCCTCGGCAGATAAATCAGCCTAGGTATAGGGATGGTGCCAAGGAAAAAGCTGTGAAAGCTGCCATGTTGTTGCACTTTTGTACTCCCCTTGGGATGCCTTTCACAGCTGCCGTGTGCCTGGAGCTCAGGGCTTCCTGGTTTAAAAAACCATGTCCCTAGCTGAGACTGGAGGCAGGTGATTCAGCCTAGGCTTAGCAATGGTGCCAATGAAAACGTGTGGAGGCAGCCATTTTCTGGCACTTTTGTGCTCCCCTTGGGATGCCTTTCGCAGCTGCCGTGTGCCTGGAGCTCAGAGCTTGCTGGTTTAAAAAGCTCTACACCTAGGCGTAACCCTAACCCTAACCGTAACACTGGTCATTTAAATCAGCCTGGGTTTAGGAATTATCCCAAGGGAAAAGCTGTGGAGACAGCCATGTTGTGGCACTTTTGCGCTCCCCTTGGGATGCCTTTCACAGCTGCAGTGTGCTTGGAGCACAGGGCTTCCTGGTGCAAAAAACCACAACTTTAGCCCAAACTGGAGGCTTCTAAATCAGCCTTCGTTTCGGGACGTCCCCAAGGAAAAAGCTGTGGAGGCAGGCATGTTGAGGCACTTCTGCGCTCTTCTTGGGTAGTCCTTCGCAGCTGCTGTGTTCTTGGAACTCAGGGCTTTCTGGTTAAAAGAACACTAACCCTAGGCCTAACTCAAACCTTAAGCCTAGGAAGGAAAATCAGCCTATGATTCGGGATGGTCTCATGGAAATAGCAGTGGAGGCAGCCAAGTTGTGTCACTTTTGCGCTCCCCTTGGGATGCCTTTAACAGCTGCAGTGTGCCTGGAGCACAGGGCTTCCTGGTTTTAAAAGTCCTAGGCCTAAGCCTAACAGTAACCCTAGGAAGGTAAATCAGCCAGGTATTAGGGTTCTTCCTAAGGAAAAAGCTGTGAAAGCAGCCATGTTGTGGCACTTCTGCGCTCCCTTTGGGATGCCTTTGGCAGATGCAGTAAGCCTGGAACTCAGGGCTTCCTGGTTAAAAAAATCCTAGCCCTAGGCTGAGCCCTAACCCTAACCCTCGGCAGATAAATCAGCCTAGGTATAGGGATGGTGCCAAGGAAAAAGCTGTGAAAGCTGCCATGTTGTTGCACTTTTGTACTCCCCTTGGGATGCCTTTCACAGCTGCCGTGTGCCTGGAGCTCAGGGCTTCCTGGTTTAGAAAACCATGTCCCTAGCTGAGACTGGAGGCAGGTGATTCAGCCTAGGCTTAGCAATGGTGCCAATGAAAACGTGTGGAGGCAGCCATTTTCTGGCACTTTTGTGCTCCCCTTGGGATGCCTTTCGCAGCTGCCGTGTGCCTGGAGCTCAGAGCTTGCTGGTTTAAAAAGCTCTACACCTAGGCGTAACCCTAACCCTAACCGTAACACTGGTCATTTAAATCAGCCTGGGTTTAGGAATTATCCCAAGGGAAAAGCTGTGGAGACAGCCATGTTGTGGCACTTTTGCGCTCCCCTTGGGATGCCTTTCACAGCTGCAGTGTGCTTGGAGCACAGGGCTTCCTGGTGTAAAAAACCACAACTTTAGCCCAAACTGGAGGCTTCTAAATCAGCCTTCGTTTCGGGACGTCCCCAAGGAAAAAGCTGTGGAGGCAGGCATGTTGAGGCACTTCTGCGCTCTTCTTGGGTAGTCCTTCGCAGCTGCTGTGTTCTTGGAACTCAGGGCTTTCTGGTTAAAAGAACACTAACCCTAGGCCTAACTCAAACCTTAAGCCTAGGAAGGAAAATCAGCCTATGATTCGGGATGGTCTCATGGAAATAGCAGTGGAGGCAGCCAAGTTGTGTCACTTTTGCGCTCCCCTTGGGATGCCTTTCACAGCTGCAGTGTGCCTGGAGCACAGGGCTTCCTGGTTTTAAAAGTCCTAGGCCTAAGCCTAACAGTAACCCTAGGAAGGTAAATCAGCCGGGTATTAGGGTTCTTCCTAAGGAAAAAGCTGTGAAAGCAGCCATGTTGTGGCACTTCTGCGCTCCCTTTGGGATGCCTTTGGCAGATGCAGTAAGCCTGGAACTCAGGGCTTCCTGGTTAAAAAAATCCTTGCCCTTGGCTGAGCCCTAACCCTAAGCCTAGGCAGATAAATCAGCCTAGGTATAGGGATGGTGCCAAGGAAAAAGCTGTGAAAGCTGCCATGTTGTTGCACTTTTGTACTCCCCTTGGGATGCCTTTCACAGCTGCCGTGTGCCTGGAGCTCAGGGCTTCCTGGTTTAAAAAACCATGTCCCTAGCTGAGACTGGAGGCAGGTGATTCAGCCTAGGCTTAGCAATGGTGCCAATGAAAACGTGTGGAGGCAGCCATTTTCTGGCACTTTTGTGCTCCCCTTGGGATGCCTTTTGCAGCTGCCGTGTGCCTGGAGCTCAGAGCTTGCTGGTTTAAAAAGCTCTACACCTAGGCGTAACCCTAACCCTAACCGTAACACTGGTCATTTAAATCAGCCTGGGTTTAGGAATTATCCCAAGGGAAAAGCTGTGGAGACAGCCATGTTGTGGCACTTTTGCGCTCCCCTTGGGATGCCTTTCACAGCTGCAGTGTGCTTGGAGCACAGGGCTTCCTGGTGTAAAAAACCACAACTTTAGCCCAAACTGGAGGCTTCTAAATCAGCCTTCGTTTCGGGACGTCCCCAAGGAAAAAGCTGTGGAGGCAGGCATGTTGAGGCACTTCTGCGCTCTTCTTGGGTAGTCCTTCGCAGCTGCTGTGTTCTTGGAACTCAGGGCTTTCTGGTTAAAAGAACACTAACCCTAGGCCTAACTCAAACCTTAAGCCTAGGAAGGAAAATCAGCCTATGATTCGGGATGGTCTCATGGAAATAGCAGTGGAGGCAGCCAAGTTGTGTCACTTTTGCGCTCCCCTTGGGATGCCTTTCACAGCTGCAGTGTGCCTGGAGCACAGGGCTTCCTGGTTTTAAAAGTCCTAGGCCTAAGCCTAACAGTAACCCTAGGAAGGTAAATCAGCCGGGTATTAGGGTTCTTCCTAAGGAAAAAGCTGTGAAAGCAGCCATGTTGTGGCACTTCTGCGCTCCCTTTGGGATGCCTTTGGCAGATGCAGTAAGCCTGGAACTCAGGGCTTCCTGGTTAAAAAAATCCTAGCCCTAGGCTGAGCCCTAACCCTAACCCTCGGCAGATAAATCAGCCTAGGTATAGGGATGGTGCCAAGGAAAAAGCTGTGAAAGCTGCCATGTTGTTGCACTTTTGTACTCCCCTTGGGATGCCTTTCACAGCTGCCGTGTGCCTGGAGCTCAGGGCTTCCTGGTTTAAAAAACCATGTCCCTAGCTCAGACTGGAGGCAGGTGATTCAGCCTAGGCTTAGCAATGGTGCCAATGAAAACGTGTGGAGGCAGCCATTTTCTGGCACTTTTGTGCTCCCCTTGGGATGCCTTTCGCAGCTGCCGTGTGCCTGGAGCTCAGAGCTTGCTGGTTTAAAAAGCTCTACACCTAGGCGTAACCCTAACCCTAACCGTAACACTGGTCATTTAAATCAGCCTGGGTTTAGGAATTATCCCAAGGGAAAAGCTGTGGAGACAGCCATGTTGTGGCACTTTTGCGCTCCCCTTGGGATGCCTTTCACAGCTGCAGTGTGCTTGGAGCACAGGGCTTCCTGGTGCAAAAAACCACAACTTTAGCCCAACTGGAGGCTTCTAAATCAGCCTTCGTTTCGGGACGTCCCCAAGGAAAAAGCTGTGGAGGCAGGCATGTTGAGGCACTTCTGCGCTCTTCTTGGGTAGTCCTTCGCAGCTGCTGTGTTCTTGGAACTCAGGGCTTTCTGGTTAAAAGAACACTAACCCTAGGCCTAACTCAAACCTTAAGCCTAGGAAGGAAAATCAGCCTATGATTCGGGATGGTCTCATGGAAATAGCAGTGGAGGCAGCCAAGTTGTGTCACTTTTGCGCTCCCCTTGGGATGCCTTTAACAGCTGCAGTGTGCCTGGAGCACAGGGCTTCCTGGTTTTAAAAGTCCTAGGCCTAAGCCTAACAGTAACCCTAGGAAGGTAAATCAGCCAGGTATTAGGGTTCTTCCTAAGGAAAAAGCTGTGAAAGCAGCCATGTTGTGGCACTTCTGCGCTCCCTTTGGGATGCCTTTGGCAGATGCAGTAAGCCTGGAACTCAGGGCTTCCTGGTTAAAAAAATCCTAGCCCTAGGCTGAGCCCTAACCCTAACCCTCGGCAGATAAATCAGCCTAGGTATAGGGATGGTGCCAAGGAAAAAGCTGTGAAAGCTGCCATGTTGTTGCACTTTTGTACTCCCCTTGGGATGCCTTTCACAGCTGCCGTGTGCCTGGAGCTCAGGGCTTCCTGGTTTAAAAAACCATGTCCCTAGCTGAGACTGGAGGCAGGTGATTCAGCCTAGGCTTAGCAATGGTGCCAATGAAAACGTGTGGAGGCAGCCATTTTCTGGCACTTTTGTGCTCCCCTTGGGATGCCTTTCGCAGCTGCCGTGTGCCTGGAGCTCAGAGCTTGCTGGTTTAAAAGCTCTACACCTAGGCGTAACCCTAACCCTAACCGTAACACTGGTCATTTAAATCAGCCTGGGTTTAGGAATTATCCAAGGGAAAAGCTGTGGAGACAGCCATGTTGTGGCACTTTTGCGCTCCCCTTGGGATGCCTTTCACAGCTGCAGTGTGCTTGGAGCACAGGGCTTCCTGGTGTAAAAAACCACAACTTTAGCCCAAACTGGAGGCTTCTAAATCAGCCTTCGTTTCGGGACGTCCCCAAGGAAAAAGCTGTGGAGGCAGGCATGTTGAGGCACTTCTGCGCTCTTCTTGGGTAGTCCTTCGCAGCTGCTGTGTTCTTGGAACTCAGGGCTTTCTGGTTAAAAGAACACTAACCCTAGGCCTAACTCAAACCTTAAGCCTAG